>NC_133658.1:793004689-793280522 GCF_037893015.1 Macrotis lagotis
CTTAAGGGGCAAGGCCTTTTGGTCTCAGTCAAATAAAAAGAATTAAGAATGCATGCATATTTCATAAAAATCTTACTATATTGAAAGCCTCATCACTTCACTCAATGATGCATCCTCATCAAGTTATTGTGTTTTCAAATTTAAAAAACTGGTTCCCTCTAACTGCCTCTCGAATGCTATGATAATTTTTGTAATAGCTTCTTTTCTTTTTTGGGGTAAGAGAAAACTTAATCATTCACATTTGCATAATACTAAGGCAATTTCTAAACACAGTCTCATTTGATCATTAAAAGGGCAGGTAAATGTTAGCAGCATTCCCATTTTACAGATGAAGCCACACACACACAAACAATTTTTTCTAAACTCTATGCCATATTACTTCAGTAGCACTGGCGAAATCTCTTCTCTAGATTGTTAAAGAGTTTTTACCACTTCTTCCAGGGGTAAGAATTTGATCCTGGCACATTTTTAAACTCTGTAGTGGATACTTGTGTTGCCTAGTTTTTCCAAGATATTTTGATGGGCATATTAATATTTCTAGAACAAATTTCAAAACTGCCTTCCATATTTCTGAGGTAGCTGCCTTTCAGCTGTGTGTAGCGATTTCTCCCCATTCTACTTGTAATACAGATGGGACCCCCTTCCAAACCACCAGGCTTTTCAGAAGACAAAGGGCCAGAGTACTTCAGTCTTCCCTTATTTACTCTACTATGACTGAGGCAAGGGGCCCCAAAGCTGTGTACATGGGGTTGATGTTCTCACCAAGCTCCCCTGCCACCTGCCCCTGAAATACACACATCCCATCAAAAGAGAACTCTGGTTAACCTGCCATCCCCAAAGACTGTTCCAGTCCTTGGTCCACCCCAGTGAATGAAGGCAGAACTAGTTTGACATTTCCTGCTGACTGTGATTAGAGCATCTTTTAATGAAGCTCACTTCAAATCATTTTAAATCCATTTGCTCATGTCAACATCAATGTATTCAGCATTATCTACCAATTAGTAAACCGGAAAATATTCTTTAGATAATCTGAAATCTCAGTAAAATATTCAGCATGCCATTCATTTACTATAAACTGCCCTGTAAAAACAAATTAGCAAAACCAGCTGTCACAGGACAACATAAACATCCATTAATACAGGCCCAACTTCAGTCTCTGGTGAGTGTTCAGGGAACAGAAAAGCATAGTGATTTACATCAACAGGAGCATACAATGCTTTAGAATCACACACATGACAGTGTGATGTTGGAGATCTGTAGCTGTTTTCCCCAGTCAAGTATGTCACTCCAATCAAGAAGGAGGAATTAGTGTGGTGTGATAATGCTCAAAGAGAACCTCACTGGACTTTGTGTTGCAATAAGCTTCTAAAAGATGTCATGCCTTATGAAGAGCAGAAATGGGAAAGAGTCCAGATGCTCAAAAAATAGGAGCTTGCAAGGGACATACCAACTCAGGCACAAGACCCCAGCTTTTGTGCAACACTCACAACGCCAGTCCAAAAACTTACAAGAAGTACTTCCCTCCCCAGCCAACTCTGACTCGTCCCATCCACAAATCAGCCTGACAAAATTCCATAATTTAAATACAGTAATATTTCAATAGCCGCCTGCCTTCCACTTAGGCCCCTTTCAGTATTTTTCATTTTAATGCATTGGTTATAAATAAACTGCAGCAGCACCTGTTAAGAGGGATTAAAAAATGCTTTTATATTATGAGAGACCGGGTGAGAGCTTGTTCTCTGATGAACACACTCATGATATGCGGAAGGCGTCTGTAGTGGAAGAGCGGTATTCTTCAACAATGATTTCGATTTAAGAATCTAAATTAGGCTTCAGTCACTGATGACTACTTCGACCTTCTAAACGATACGGAACACTTCAGAGTAGGTACCCAACAGAAAGGCTGCCAATCATGGACTAGAATATGCTCATCTGCTCAAACATTTTTGATTGAAGGTGGAAAGGCTCGAGGGTACAAGTTTGCTCTTTCCTTAGAAGCTCCATGATCCCAAAATGATGGGCAGTGGAACCCAAGGCTGGTACAAAAGAAGCCGACACACAGCTTTCCCTCACAATTCCCTGAATGCTCATGGGGCCACCCAATGACACGATGGCTCAATTTCAACCACTTTTCTTTTCTGAGATTTGCTGGGCATGGCAAGACATAAAGAAATAAACACACGGAAAGACAGACAGCCTGTCACCAAGTCTCCATCAAAAGCTGAATTAAATTTGCACATGGTGAGGATGAAGAGGAAAAAAGGAGTCTTCACTGGAAATAGCTTAAAAACAAGTTTTTTTTTGTTTTTGTTTTTGTTTTTTAGGTTTTTGCAAGGCAAATGGGGTTGGGGTTAAATGGCTTGCCCAAGGCCACACAGCTAGGTAATTAAGTGTCTGAGGCTGGATTTGTACTCAGGTACTCCTGACTCCAAGGCTGGTGTTCTATCCACTGCACCACCTAACCGACCCTAAACAAGTTACTTTTAGTCCATCTTCCAAAAAAGACAGATCACTAATAATCAGTCATACTTGGAAGGTAAACAAATTCCAGCCCATCAGTTTAACTCCTATCATACATACTTGTCAATAAAACAAAATGGGAAAAATCCAGTTTATTCAGAAACCCCCAAAAGTACATTATTTGAGGATGATAAAACTAATTAAGAGAGAGAGAGAGAATAAATTATAAAATTATAATATAATATATATATAAAATCATATAAATTATAAAAAATAGATAAATAAGACAAGCAGTGGCTAGTATTGGGTCTATAATCAAGAAGACAGGAGTTCAAATGTGCCAGCAGGTATTTCCCAGCTAGTAATTTGACCTTGGACAAATCACTTCCTAGCATCTACTTACCAGGACTGTTGTGAGGATAAAATGAGTTATCCGTAGAGTACTCTGAAACTTTAATGTGCTACATTAAATTATTATAGTTATTATCCTTCATAATAAGTTAAGTTTATCTCTTTCAGTAACTGTTCCTTTAAGAAAAAAATACATTTGTCTAGATTAATAGTTATTAATAGAGAATAATGTCTGAATTTCTAGAACTTTTTTCATTTCACAAAGGAAGACAGAGTTTAATCAACACCTCTTTACTAAAGGCCAACAATCAATATAAAAACACTTTCTTGGGGAAAAGTATAAACCTTTTTTTGGTTGGTTTTTACAAGGCAATAACTTGCCCAAAGTCACACAGGTAATTACTAAGTATCTAAGAGTGGATTTGTACCCAGGCCCTCCTGACTCCAGGGCTGGTGCTCTATCCACTGATCTACCTAGCTGCTCAGAAAAGTATAAACTTTTAAGCAAAATTTCAGCTTTTGACAATTTTTTTCCAAGCATAGAAAAATAAGGTAGGGACACAGTGGACAGAGCACCAACCCTGGAGTCAGGAGGACCTGAGTTCAAATCCAGACTCAGACACTTAATAATTACCTAGCTGTGTGACCTTGGGCAAGCCACTTAACCCCATTGCCTTGCAAAAAAAAACAAAAAAAAAGCAATGGGGGGGCATCTGACATCTGTTTACATCATATATATGCACATATTAGAGGAAGTCAGTAAGGCAGAGTAAAAGTAAAGCCCTTATTTTCAACTCAATTCCTGGCTATTATTTGTATGATCTTAAACTAGTCACCTCCCTGGCTAGGTCTCAATTTTCTCGATAATAAAATGAGGAATTTGAACTGAAATATTTCTGAAGTACCTTCCAAGTCTAAATCCTATGAACCCTCTGCCTAACCCTCTGCAAAAGACTCAAACCAGTATTTTGGGGACAAGAACAATGGGAGTATTTGTTTTGCTTCAAAGTGCATATAGGGAAGGAAGAAAGACAAAGGGAATAAGCAATTATATAGGATCTATCATGTACCAAGCACTTTGCAAAGTGCTTCTTACAAATATTATCCAACAATTCTAGAAGTTAGTTGTAGTTATTATACCCCCCCCTTTTATAGTTAAGGACACTGAAGTTAAGTGATTTCCCTGGGGTCATATTTCTTGAACCTCAATGAGGTCTTCTTTATTGCAAATTCATGATTCAATCCACAGTACCACCTAACTGCCCTTCTATTATAAGAGTAATGTTAAAGGTTATATGTTACAGCTGCATTTTCCTTATAAGGATATGTTTTACAACTGTGGAGTGATTGGGGGGTGAAGTGGAAAAGAGAAAAAAAACTATTCAATGAAAAAGTACTTAATTTTAAAAAATTTGAAAAATTTGAAAATGAACCTTAAATATTCTTCATTTCAGTGTTATAGTAGCAAACTCTATTAAAGGAAAATATCTTCTCTGAACCCTATAATCTTGGAGAGTTACTGAGAAATTAAGTGACTTGGCCAGTGTCTCACAAACAATATGTGTCAGAGCTGAAGTTTGAACCTGAATCTTCCTAATTCAAAGCCAGTTCTCTATGGACTAGACAAATCATAAATCAATATTTAATAAGCACACTCTGATGAAACAAATACAAAGAATAAAAAATTACTATTATCAATGAGTTTAATACTACACAATCAACTGCCACATTACAGATATCTATATTTATAAATAAGTGAAACGATTACTCATTTTACAAATTTAATATGTACCAAGAGATACAACCCAGCAAATTTCCTTCTGGCTTCCCCTTCTATTTGGGAACCTAAAGTTTAACACTGGGTTTAATTTAAATGAATTTTTGAGGAATATATCTATCCCACAGAATACTATAATGGGATACATGAGTATAGATTGTATGTATATGTATATGCATATGATTACTATATATAAACATTACATGTATTTGCATATGTATAGGTATATGCACACATATAAAATATTTCAGTTCAGTCACTAATTGGCTAAAGTCCAAATGTCAACCTTAACCTAAGATTCAGGGAATACACCTTCTCTAAAATTCTTTCCCCCCTACCTCCACCCCCAGGTGGTCTATATACAATATGATCGCTGTTATCTGTCAAAATCAGAATAAGCAGAATTTTATGAATAGATTTTTTTAAATTCACTTCTAAAAATTTAATGAGAGATCACCTGGTGATAATGGAAGCAATTAACAACTTTGCCACCAGTTGCAAATTAGTGATAGGGGCCAATGTTGAACCTCAGATTTCCCTGTACAGAGCACTAACTTCTGAATGAGGGAACTCCTCCCCCGATGCAGATGAGTTTCTTGTCAGCAACTCCTGCTCCGGAGAGTGGCTTAGAGAGGAGGAGTCAAATGCCATGCAAGCCCACAACACTCCCCGGGACCACCAGAAACAGAGTAAAATGTAATTGGAATTTATTTAACAAAATAAGTTAAAATGCAATAAAAAAAATTAGAATATTACACTTTGAAACTAAGTCAACAGGCAGTATGCAGGGATCCTTGTGTCTGAATCAGTGCCACCTGCCCTCCCCAATCTGAGTCTGATGCCACGAGAAGGCCATAGTCAGAAAGCCTGAGGCAGAGGAAGATTTTTGAACACAGGGCTTACTGGACTTGAGGCTATCTCTAGCTAGACTGCCACTTCTCTGATGTAAACTGTGAATATAAAAATCAATAATTACTAATACAAATATTAAGGGAATGTTTTTAAATGGAGATCGATTTGGGTTTAGAGTAAATTTTGGTTTAGAGTAAGTATAAACCATTCTTAAAGCATGTATTTGACTAATATGGAGATATGTTTGACATGACTGTACATGTAAAATCTAGATCAGATTGGAGGGAGGGGAAGGAGGGAGAGAGGGAGAAATATCTGGATTGCATTTGTGCAAAAAATGATTGCTGAAAACTATTTTACATGTATTTGGAAAAAATAAAATTAAAATAAAAGCATGTATAAAGCACCTACTGTATTGATGAGTAAAGAAAAAAATTTTAAGACAACTTTCATTACATGACACAATGCTACCCCTTCAAGTTACTTCTGATATACACCTCTCTTACTATAATAATTGTTATATATTTGCATGTACACATAATATGGCACTTTCTTCCATTTGTGTATAAAATTTTTCTCCATGACTAATGACATGAAATTAACTCTGGGTTCTCAAATGTTATGCTAATGGGAGCAGCTAGGTGATGCAGTTGATGGAGAACCAACCCTGGAGTTGGGAGGACCTGAGTTCAAATCTAACCTCAATTAATATTTACTTAGCTGTGTGACCTTGGGCAAGTCACTTAACCCCATTTGCCTTAAATAAAATTTTCTAAAAAAAGAAAACTTCTGGCACATTCTGTCATGCTGAAAAACACTTTTGAGTACAGAATACTGGCAAAATTTGCTTTCTGAGAACCAGTCCTAAGTGTGAGAAAGTTCATAACCAGTAGACCAACAATTGGGTAATAAATGGTAATCCATGAAGCAAGGAAAAATGCAAAATGACCTTCCAATCTGAGCAGCCCACCTTCAGTAATAGGGGCAGAGTTATATAAATATAGAGAAAGAGTAAACTAAGAATAGAAGTTTCTTGACTACTTATAAAAATTAATTTTGCTATTTGCTACACTAAGTGTAGGAGCCTTGTCTAGCAATTGACAATTAAGTATAGTATTAGAGGAACTAAACCAGAAGCAAAATTCCCCTACTGCTCCAGCCATCTCCACACCTTGCCACTTCACCACCCCTTTCCAACTACCCATTAAACATTGTCTTCTCCCAACTGAATGTCAGATCCTTGAGTACAACCCCATTTTTCTTATATTTGTAGGCTGAGCTTAAGCCTACGTTATAACTCAATGGAAAAATGTCTCACATGTCCTTCTTGATGAGGAAAATAAAGAAATTAACATAACTGATTTTATCCTCAGTTCAAAGGCATCAAGTAATCGTATCTCACAAGGAACTTGGTCAACTTGTACTGCAGCATTCATGAAAAACATTTTCAAAAAGATTACCATATATAAAAAATTGTAGCTTTTGTACGCCATCAGTTGCAGATGCTGAGGAAGAGAAATTTATGAAGAATTGCTAATACTCTCCAGTGACTTCAATGAGATTACAATCATAAAAAATGTTGAAAACCACAATTCAAGACTAAGAAACTAGCAGTCAAAAGCTTATTGACTGTAAAGATGCTTTTCATGAATACTTTCTTCAAAATACTTCACCAAAATACATTTAAAGAAAAAAAAAAGAAAACTGGTATATCTTTAACAGACAGAAAACCACTGAATACCGATGTGAGAAATAGTTCCAAATAAATGGTCTATATACAATATGATCGCTGTCTTCTTAGAGCAGGGATGGGGAACCTTTTTTTCTGTCAGGGGCCATTTGGATATTTATAACAGAATTGGTCTACTGTATTTGGTGAATATCTTAAGAGTAAAGATCAAAATTAATGCCTAAAATAAGGAATAAATCTGAAGAAGACTATATAAAATTAAAATCAACTCCATTCTGCTCAAATAAAACTAGCATAAAATTTAAACAGCCCAAAAATCAGAAATGAATTTAAAAAACTATGAATAAAAGAATCTGTCTACCAAGCAAATACATGAGGTCCTTGACAAACAGATATTTTTGTCTAGGATAATATTAGTTTAGAATATAAACTCATTTATCAAAATCCTGGAAGAGGAGAGGAAGGGCAGGAGGAGGAAAATGGAAGATTAAGAGCAGTGACATCATATAAAATTAAGAAGCAGGAATAGAAGAAAAAATAGTAAAGTATTAAATCAAATCATCAAGATGGAATTTAAGGTGATAACTAAAAGTATAATGAACAGATAAAAAGACAGAAAAAAATCAGCAAATAAAGTTTTTGTTAAAAAAAGAAAATTTTTCTCTATCTTCTCTAAAATCAGTTTCCAATGTACTGCACAAGTATATAAGAAAGGGACTTAAGACTTTTTTCCTTTCTCCTTTTTCATGTTACATCCAGAGGTGAAGACTTCAGTCCACTCATGTGGACCACACATGAATTGAACTGGTGATTGTCAGAGGTCTTATTTCCTGCAGTCTCCTTTTACCCTGGCCCCGGAAAGAGGAGAAGGAGCTATCTGCATTCTGTGCTGTTTGTCCTCTGTTTCAGATACCAAAGGTGATGCCCACAGGACATGGAGTTTGAGGCACAATAACCTTGGAGATCTTGGAACCAGGACTGCAAGAGAGATGGTGCAACCTTGAAGGAAAGGCCTGAGAAGCCAGATGGCCTAGGATTCAAGTCTAAGGGAGATGTACTTGGAGCAAGGATAGTGTGCTCTCTAGAACCATTTAAACTATGAACCTAATCCCCCCCCCTCCCTAGAAGCTGAGATGGTGCATTGGGGAGAAGGAATAAAATAGCCTACCATGTGTTGGGAAACAAGTTTGTATGTGTGATTGTACCTTCTAACATAAATATTCATGGAAAAAAGTTTAAAAAATCTTTATTTAAAACAAAAAATAAGAGTTAAATGATACAAAGCATACACAAAACTTAAAATTTGAAATCAATGAGTGGTCAATTTTCAATATATATAAAAACAATGAGATATATAAAATTCCAGGAAAAAAATCATGAACTTTATTATTCTCCAAAAGAGCAATTAAGAAAATATTAACTATTTATTATGAACCTATATAACAGTTTTCCCATTTCTATAAAATTTATGTGAGAATAATCTAAATTGGCATTGAGGATATTCCTGATTCATTATTGAGAAGGCACAATAGAGTAAATGAAATCTTCAGAATCAACAAATGACTGCAAAATATACTGTCACTATGACTATAATAACACCCTGGATTCTGTAGAACAAATGGTCACTTTAAAGATTCTTCTTACCTCCAACAAGGTGTCCTCCACGCATATGTCAAAAGTCATATAAAATTATCTGACAGATGTTACAAAAGGATAAATTTGTCCAAAGACCTTCTAATTGCTGCATCAAATGAGACATAAAACAGAGGAACATATGTACATCATAGGTGTTAATATAGGATATACATCACAGATTCCAAAAAGATCACAATCCCTATAGAGGGTGAAGCAATCCAAACACTTCCATTTGTATGTAGAATTCTGCTGCCCTCACTGATCTCCAGAATCCTGCAGATAATCCTACATTAGAAACATGATCATTCCCAAAAGTATTATAATAAACTATACTACACAGACAAAAAGAAGAGATAAAGAATGCCTTTAATCCGAAACAAAGTATAGGTTGATGAACACCAGCTGATCTGCTGGTATATCTTAAACACTGGGCTTGGAAATGAACTTAATCCAGAATTGAAGAGCAAAAGGGAGAAAACCTCAGTGAAACTGAGGGAAAATTTATAATGACCAAACTTCTCCTTAACCCAAAGACTTGCCTTTTTAAAAATCAGTATTTCCACAGGACTTTATATAGCTAGAAGTCAAAAAATACACAAATTAAAGCAAACAAAGGGCCAAGTGGACTTAATTGTGGTGGTAGTGGATTAACAATGAAGAATTGTACAGAAGAATGTTAGGCAGATAAAACTGAAAACCAGGAAGTGTCATTCACATATCAAAGAATAAGCAGGGGCAGCAGCGGTACAATGGATAAAGCATGGACCCTGGAATCAGGAGTACCTGAATTCAAATCTGGCCTCAGATACTTAATTACCTAGTTGTGTGACCTTGGGCAAGTCACTTAACCACACTGCCTTAAAAAAATAAATTTTTAAAATTAAAAAAAAGAAGCAATGGATAATCCACATGCTCCACTAATATATACAAAAGGTCAAGATGATTAGGAAAAAGATACTCAGTCAGCTGGGTAGAATCACTTAGGGGAATCAATTATTAGACATGGAAAAGATTGGCAAAGAAGGAGGTATAGATGGGTTGAGATTTCATGGTGAGGAAAGCATCTACATTAAAATGAGATAGATCACAGATCTATGAAAATGTGCTAGTATAGAACATCTTATGGCTCAATGAGGTTGCATCCATTGCTGTGAAATCCAACTAATCCCTCTCAATCCACAATAGATGGACCTTCTGAAAATTCAATCTTTAATTCCACAGTTGTAAAATGAACAACCCAAGATATATCCAAACCCATACTATGGGATATATTAGTGAAATGAAACTGAAACTAAAAGTTATTCCTAATATTAGCCATAGTTATACTATATACTTTGAAGTTTAAGAACATTTAAGCCACAATGTCAATTTCTCTTCTTTTACGATTTTTTTAGGGTATTAGGACTTTGAATGAATTAGAGGTGATGGGCAAAGGGCAATGACTAAGTAATGCACCAAATATTACAGTAGTTTGAGAATTTCTTCAAATCATACAGATTAAACTAGCCACTGTCACTGAAACAACAGCCATATTAGAATGTCATGTCAAAAAGTCCATTTAGCTAGCCTAATTTATTCCATTGGAAAAAGCCATAAAATCCTTTCAGATACTATTAGAAAGTAAGCTATCATCCATTAAGAACTAAAGTTGAATAGAAAAATTTCAAGAAATGCAATAGATTTGTCATGAAGTCAAGAATATTTCTTACCATTCATTAACTATTATAAAGCACTAAAAGTCAAGACAGTACAAATATAGAACATTTCATGTAATATCCATAAAACTTCATATGTGTAGTACTCAACAATGAATTGAATGCCCACTATGTACAATAGTATTTACAGAATGATACATAGACATACAGTAATATCTTAGAGATACATATGAAAAAATAAATAAACACACACACACACACACACACACACACACACACACACATCACATTTACATATAGGGGCAGCCAGGTAACCAGTGGATAGAGTGTTAGACCTGGAGTTATAAAGACTCATCCTTTCTGGGTTCAAATATGGCCTCAGATACTTAATAGCTATGTGACCCTGAGAAAAATCACTTAATCCCGTTTGCCTAAAGTTTTCTCATCTTCAAAAAGCTGGAGAAGGAAATGGCAAACCACTTCAGAATCTTTGGCAGGAAAACCCCAAATGAGGTCACAGAGTCAAGACACAACTGAAATGAGTGAACAACCACAGAGATACTTAAAATATATGAAAAAGAATACCCTCCCCAAGAGAGCAAAATCCCTTGTGTGTGTGTGTGTGTGTGTATGTGTATGTAAAGAAACATTAATAGGTGTCAATCAAAAATACAACAAACTAAATGTATAAATGTTGAAGGATGAATAATGAATTTTGGAGGCAGTTCAGGGAGGTGAACTAACAGAGATGGGATTGGGTAATCAGATTAAAAGGGAGTTCAATATTAAAGAAATGTGACTGGGAATGAACCAGTCATTCACCACTCAGTATTTCCTAAGCACCTACTATTCTATACTCAGTATACACATAGTATCTGACACATCCTAAGTATTTAATAAATGGTTATTGATTCAACTGTGCTAGGTGCTAGAGAAGATAAGAAGAGATAGAAAGTATGTCCTGTCCTCAAGAAGATTAGGCTTGAAAATGGTAATGAAATATGTGCACATATAAGCATAACATAAGTGAGAATATAATCATCAAAACAAATGCTATGAAATTGATTTTAAAAAACTAAAGAAATAAAGGTCTTTTCCACTCCCAAATAACTAAGCATTAGATAGCAATCAAAGGTACTTTCCGTGGAAGGGAGTAACATTTTAGAAATTGTGTCATTATGGTCCAAGCCTATCAAACTGAATCCCTGCAGGCAACTCCCCATTCCTAGGGATGGATACAGGACTGGAAGCAGGAAGAGTGATCTTCCTGAGTTCAAATTTGACCTAGTTATACTAGGTCATTTGATACTAGTTATATGACCTGGGCAAACAATGTTTGCCTTAAGTTTCCTCATCTGTAAAACGAATTGCAAAAGGAAATAGCAAACCACTCTGGTATCTTTGCCAAAAAAAAAAAAAAAAAAATCGCATATGTGTCTCAAAGAGGCGCATACGATTGCAAACAACTAAACATCAAGGGAATACCTGGTCACTAACCAGGTAGCTAAATCCTATAGTCTTACTTTGTATAGGTCTGGGTCACTCAGAAGTTAAACAACCCAACCAAAATTAGGCCATCCTAACTTCAAGGCCAAGATCCTCTGCTGTCTCTCCTGGCAGCTGTGTACTGTAGTAAAAAAAAAAAAAATAGTTCTTCCACTGAATAAATACCTCTTTACCTCCTCTTGGGTACAATACACTATTCTGAATCTAAGTATTTGTTACCAAGGTTTTGAGTGACAAGGACCTTTTACTACATACAGGCTTATGAAGATTAAAATAAAGAGCTGGATCTAAGAGACATTGATTAACTAGATATAAAAGTGAAGGAGCAGAAAGAGATTTCAAGCCAGAAAAAGAGGATAGCTGTGCTCCAGAGAATAAAAGGGAAAACTAGGTCCCTGAGGGGGTGGAAGGGCACCCAGGGAGGAAGGAAGTACAGTTTTCTATTTAAGTTCTAAGAATTGACAACCCCTTCTGGTGGAGATAATATACAAGGCAGTGGACATAAGGGATTATAGAGAGGGAGAGGTTAAAAACTAGAGATGCAGATGTAGGAGTCAGGCATTAGTAAAATGGATGAAATCCTCCAGAGGATTAGTGTAGAGAACAAAAATTGCTAAAATCTTCCATAAGCCCACCTAAAATATTTTAGGAACATTTAGGGATACATCAATGTATACAGATTTGGCTTCATAATTCTTAAAAGATATCTTTCAGAATCCCCCAATTTGCAAGTATTGAAATTTTAATTCATTACTTATTGCTATAGTAACTTAATATTCTCACCTCTTAACAAGTTCCTTGTATAAACCATCTGGATACAAATCCCACTTTGCCCATCTGTGTTCTTAAATTCACAAATCCCAGTCATTCTTTCCATCCGTGTAAGATAAAGAATTTTCTACATCATGCACCTTGATGACATTCTACTTTATAAAAATAAAGGGAGTAACTATACCTCAGCAAGAAATATTTTACCTTACACAAGACACTGAGAACTAATTAATGAGCCAGTATGACTGGAAATACTCATCTATATTTTTTAGACAATTCAATAAGGTTTCCTTTCCATCTACTCTTACAATGGTATGATGTTTGGAGGGTTGTTTGTTTTTTTTTTTAAATCTGCTTTAACAGTAAAGAAAACAAGATAAACAGTTTCTAATATCACCAAGCTTTCATGGTTCAGTGGAAAGAGTGCTAGTCTGGAAGAGTCAAATGCTAGTTCTGACTCATAAGCAATGGGACCTTAAACAAGTCATTTGACCCTATCTGGGCTTCAGTTAGCACTCATCTATAAAATGAGTATAAAACTACTTTCTTTAGATCTACATCACAGGATTTTAAATAAAGTACTTTGTAAATCTTAATATAAATATGATCTCTTATTTTCCCTTTTATTTAAATCAAATCAAAAAAAATAGTAAATCGGTGCTTATAATATGTAAGACACTGTGGAGGAATACTAAAAAATTTAAGACAGTCCTTAGTGATGGGGTAATACCATGACAAGCATATGAAATGGATCTGAGTGAGGGGGACTGTGCTAAGCGACCAGCCTCACTTACTCCTCCAGAGTCATCTGGGTCCAGTGTCCAGATATGAATCCGGATAACTGGAGATGGCCCAGGATGCAAAGCAATTAGGATCAAGTGACTTGCCCAAGGTCACACAGCTAGTACTTTCCAAGTATCTGAGATCGCATTTGAACTCAGTCTTCTGACTCCAAGGTCAGTGCTCTATCTACTGCACCACTGAGCTGCCCTATGATATATATATATATGCACACATACACACACATATGCCCTATATAGAAATCCTTCACTCCAAATTGAATTTTCAGTAGAATTTAATCGGGAGGTATCAAATTCAAGTAGAAAAGAGGATTACTAAAGCCCATACTTACCTTATTTTTAAAATGTATTATATATGGTTTATCACAGTTATTTATCTTGTTAAATATTTTCCAATTATATTTTAATCTAGTTCAACTGCACTCAGAGGAATTCCCATAACCATTATATGACTACTCAATAGGAACACAATTTGGGGTTCTGGTCATTTAAATATAAAAAGATACAATCATACAACAAGGACAAATCCTCTGGGAATAAAATCATCTCTCAATTATCTATGCAAATTGAAGAAGGTAACACAGTTAACTGAAAATCATTATCTTACAATTACACTTTTGTGATTGCAAGCTTATTTTTTCCCCTACCGCAATCCCTCCTTTCACCCTGACCCCACCTGTCTCCACCATATGCTGATTTACCTAAGGCCAATACTGAACCAGCACCCACAGATGGCAGCAAGAGATAGCCCAGCAGCATGGTGACCTAGAGGAAAAAACTCCCTAGTAAACTGAACATTTTTCTAAACAAATTTTTTTGGCATCACAAGTAGACTACTATTACTAAATAATATTTAGAAGGCAAATGAATCAGGATTCTAAATATTCCCTGATAAAACCTTACAGGAAGATGGATTAGAAGTTAACAAGTGTTTACCACTAAGATGTCATATTAGTATTATCTCATAGTATCAAATGGCAGGCAATTCCACACATCAGTTAAAAGGGGAAGATTCACTGCTTTTCTTCCTAGTTTTTAAAAAAAAAGGTTGCATCACAACAGATAGAGCTTTCACCAAGAATTCTCTGCTTATTTTTCTCCATCATCAAACTATCTTTGGATCTCACGAATCCAACAGAAGCTTCTTTCCTAAAATTTCCTGGAGTCCAAGATAAATACATATCCTTCATGAACATGGAGTGTGTACTATGCCCACATACATACTTAAGAGACCTGTCTATACTTATTCATTTCCAATAATGAGAATTTGTTTAAATCTATGTTTAAAAAATAGGTATGTATATATGTATACATACATATAAATATCAAAACTCATTACTGTTTCAGGTAGGGGAGAGGGAAGGAATGGAATATGGAACTGAAAACTTTTTAAAATGTTAAAAAATTATTTTAACATGTAATTGAGGAAAAAATAAAATAATATTTTTAAAAGACACAAAAATGTATTAACTTTACATGTAGTTACAAACTATCCTTTCTACTAATCCTCCACTGGAAAATAAATAATGCCCTCATTATAAATATACATATTCCTGGTAAAACAAATTCCCATCCTGGTCATGCCAGAAAAATGTATGTTTCTACATTTCTGCTACATTTCTGGCAGGAAATAAACAGCTTCTCCAACTTCAATCTTCTGGATTCTTGGCTTATCACTTGCATTGATCGGAGTTCTAAAATCTTTCAAAATTGTTTTTCTTTACAATGTTGTCATTGTTTAAGTTGTCCTAGTTCTGCTGACTCCTTTAAGCCTCAGTTGATAAAGGAATGTACAGTTTCCTATCAAAATAGGATAATTTTATCATTTCTTATGGCAAAAAATACAATTTGTTTAGCCATTATCTAATAGGACACTCCCTTGTTTTCCAATGTTTGCCTATTATGGGAAAAAAAATGCTATAAAATACATAGGTCCTTTTCCTGTATCTTTGTTCTCTTTGGGACAAGTGGCTAACCATAACAGAATTAAGTCAAAGAGTATATAAAATTTGTAACCTTTGCAGCACTATTCCAGAATGGCTGAACCAATTTACCTGTCTATCAATAACTCATTAGTATACCTTTTTCCCCCCAGCTCTACCAATATTTTTCATTTTTCTCTTTCATCATCATCATTGCCCTTCTAGTGGGTACATGTAAGATAGCATTTCAAAATTGTTTTAATTTTCATTTTTCAGGGGCAGCTAGGTGGCACAATGGATAGAACACTGGCCCTAGAATCAGGAGTTAAAATCCAGCCTCAAACACTTAATAATTACCTAGCTGTGAGACCTTGAGCAAGTCTCTTAACCCCATTGCCTTAAATAAACAATGTCGTTTTTCTAATTATTTTTTCATGAGTGTTGAAAGGTTGGATATCTCTGAAAACTTCCTGTTTATTCTTATCCTTTGACTAATTATTAGGAAATGGCTCTTAGTTTTATAAAATTTCAATGTTTTCTTTCAGACATGAGACCTTTATCACAGAAATTTGCTAGAAAGATTTTTCTCTTCTTTACTTGTTTTTCCTTCCTAGTTTTAATTATATTAAATGTCTGTGTAAAACCTTTTTAAGTTTATATAATCAAAATTATCTATTTTATCTCCTGTGGTCTTCTCTATTCCTAGTTCAGTCATGAATTTTTCTATTCATAGATCTGAATTTCTATAACAAACAAAAAAATCCAACCATTATTTTCAAGAACTAAACAGGGTAGGGTTTAACCTGGGGTCCTTGAGCCTTTTTAAAAATATTTTATAACTCTCTCTCTCTCTCTCTCTCTCTCTCTCTCTCTCTATATATATATATATATATATATATATATATATATATATATATATAACATATATACATATGTTTCAATATTCTTGGTTCCCTTTGTAATTCTATGGGCTTTATTTTGCATATTTAAAAATATTATTCAAGGAAGATCCTGGGCTTTGCCAGACTACCACTGGGGTCCAAGACATAGGAGAGGTTAATTATCCTTAAACCTGGAAATTTACTGAATGACTTCAACCTATTCAATGGCTCCCTATTATCATTAGGATAAAATAAAATTACTCAGTTTGATATTTAAAACCTTTCACACTATGAATCTGGAATGTTTCCAGTTTATTTGATAATATTACCCCCACATACTTCATACTCCAGTCAAAGTGTCCTCCTTGAAGCTTCCCAAATTCAGTATCCCATCTCCCACTTCATCACCTTTGAGCAGACTGTACCCAAAGCCTAGAATGAGCTCCATCATCCCTCTCTGTGGATCTCTTACAATCATTGGCTTCCTTTGAGAATCAGCTATATACCACCTCCAGTGGGAAATCTTTCTTCAGCCCCCTACTTGTCGGTACTTTCTTCCTCATCAAAGCAGTGTGTGGGCTTATCTATCCAAATATTAAATGCTCTAAGAGAAGGTAAACTCTCTGAAAGTAGAGACTGGAGATCAGAGAGAAAGAACAGATTTTTAACAAAAGTAAAGAGTGAGGACAATCAAAAATTTGAAGCTCTCTTCAACACTGACCCATATGTATAGATGACACATATACAATGATGAGCTGATTTCATGAAGACCTTGTTGATTAAGGGTCCTTGTCACTCAGATACCAACACACAGTAAAAGTACATATCATACCATAAAAGATTTGAATTATTCACACTTCTGTGTACCATTCTTGCTGAAAAATAATTATACTTTAATCAGTGATCATCCCCCAAAGGGAAACAGGCTATTTACATCATATATAGGCCTCCTTTTCAAATAACTGCTGTCACTAATAAGGTCCAGATAAGACTCAAAAATTTGGTTCAACAAGGCTAGCGTCTAGAAATACTTAACTACATGAAATTTGGAACACCGAAGTTCAACCATTTCAAAATATAAGAAATTCAATATTCAGGCCACTAGCAGTAGCTGGCAAAAAAAAAAAGGCAGTATCAGTCAAGGCACATATATTAGCAAGTACATTGTGTAAATAAAGTAAGCTGCCTCTGTATTCTGATAACTTAAAGGAAAATAGATGCTTGAAAACCAATAAATGTCTATACCCATAAAATAGGAAATGATAAATAAATAAAACAGATGGCAAACACCTGAGAAAGAGTTAAAAATCAATTCATAAAAAAGGTTACAAAAGACGTAAAAGAACCTAAGCAACCCTTCATAATGCTAGCAACCTTAACAAAACCAATAGGTATCTGAAGTATCTGAACAATATACAGCAGCTCAATATTACCTTCTGTCTAACTACTGCATTACATGACAGACTCATTTTCAACATCCAGACTTCATAAACAAACTTTCATACGTAAAGGTATATGATATTTTAATTTACACAATCAAAGTTTCTGAAAAGGAAGCTGTTGTTATGTACTGAATTCAAAAGGGAAAGTTTTAACCTTTTCCTAAAGACTTTCAAGCTCAATTACCACCTCCCCTCTGCAGTCCTTCCTGATCTCCTCCATTAGAGATGACCTCCCATTATTTGACCAGCCCCTCCCTTCTTGACCTTTCCTTTGTTCACATCTTTCAAATGGGGCCCTTAGAGACCAAACCTAGAAGGAGCTATGGCACTCCCAGGGCTCAGCAGCTCCAAGGGCTTCAACTCTACCATCCCCAGGCTCTATTGCTTCTCACACCCTTTCTTTGCCTCTTGTTCTGAAAACTGTGATCAAATGACTACAAATCCAGGCTTCAGAAAAAACATATTAACTGACTGCTTTATTTAATCAACCAACAAGTGTTGATAAAGTATGTGTGTTAGAGTCCCAGATTATAGAAATAAAACAATCCCTACTCACAAGAAGCTTGCAATCTAATGAGTGGAGAAAAATATATGTATAAATATACATAGCATGAAAAGAACAATACAAATATATACTAAGTAGCTAAATATAAGTTAATAGTGAGATACTAGGGCAATAAGCAGGTGGAGGCAGGTGGAAAGGCTTCTTCGCCAGTGGATAATTTATTGACTTCTCTTGGAATGAGAAATGACCAATCTGAGGACACTGAGAAGAGAGATGTAGGATGTGAGAAACAGCAAGGAGATCAATGAGGCTAGAATGCAAAAACTAATCCTGGTGAAGCTAGAAAGGTTGGAGGCAGGTTGTAGAAGGTTTTCAAAGCTAAACAGGGAAGTTTCTATTTTATCCTAAAGGCAACAGGAATCCAATGAAGCAGCTTTTCACTTAAGGAAAATTGCTTTGGCAGAAATGTATAGGGTGGACTGGAGTAGGGAGAAACTTCAAGTAGGGAAACTAATTAAGGAAACTATTTTTCACCATCACTCAACCATCACTGCAACTTCCCAGACCATAATTCTCTTCCCTGGTCAGGGTTCTCTGTGTGTGTAATCTCAACCATTAGGCAAACTCCTTGCAGGAAGGAATCTTCTTTTCTTGTTTTTTTTTGCAATTGTAGCCCCAAAACATAGCACATTGATTGACAAATGGTAAGCACATAAGAAATTCTTTTCATCCATTCTTGTATCACTTGGGACAATTGTTTTATATGTACACACACACACACACACACACACACACATATAATATTACCACATCCAGTCCCCAGTAGTCTATAAACTCCAAAACGGGCAATATCAAGCTGTGGCTGACCTTTATATGTTGCTATTCAAATGCTAAAGGCACATTTGTTGAACTGGCTTGAATTTACAAGTAACATTTGACTTCAGAATTTTTTTAATTACTGTTGAGAAATGTTGCAAATTCCAAAAATATTTCAGTACCTTACACCTTGCCTTAGACTTTAAAGCTCTTAGACTAAAATAAATTTACAGTCCCAGAAAAGAAAACTCAAGGATACCCACTTGAAATGCCCATACACATACAAAAGCAAAGTAAAAAAAAAAAAAAACAAAAAACCAACTACAAAGCAGCCACACCTAAATGAATGCATTAGAAATTTAAACACACAAAAGTCATGACATTCAGAGTCTGAATTTCAGTAAATCACCCAGGACACATTTCAAGGCAAACAAAATACTACATCTACCCAAGGATCCTAAGAAATATAGTTACCAGGGCAACCACAACTGACCTTTTATGTTTTATTTATCAATCATATTGCTGAATTACTCTTGTTCTTGGAAACAAAAGAGAAAATTTTATTATAAACAATGAGAATTAATTAAGAGTCCCTTGTTCTGCATTTAATAACTATTGCCCAATCTGTGTTTATCCAATAGATATGTCCTCTATATTCTCTTCTGTACTAAGACTTGGAATGATATCTACTAATACGGATACTAATATCTCCTAAGTCAATGCTAATTGGGGATTCACTATAGTAGTTGCATGCTATCACTATCATACTTTTTAAAAAATGCATGAAACTGAACATTTCATCACTGATGATCCCTGAAAGGCTACTAGTCCAGTGGTCTGGCCAAAATCGAATTCAATTTTGAAAACCTGAACCTAATTACTTATTTTAGTAGTCTTGGGTGAGTAATTCAGCATTTATATCCATATTCCATCTGGGGAGGAAGAGAAACAGAGAAATGGAGAGAGTAGCAAAGATGTCTCTGGTTAACAAGAAACTGAAGAAATAGCACTTTAAGGAGCCTTGAAAAATGAAGGACATTTATATTTAATCATATGTAAGTCTAAATGTACAGAGGCAGCATTTTTAGCAAAAAGAGCACTAAACCAGAAATAATGAGACTTGGATTCTTATCCTTGCTATGTTACCTAAGTCAAGTGCTGTTCTGACCTTGGAGAAGTCACAGGACCACACTATCTCTCAGTTTCCTCATAGGTAAAATAAAAAGATTTGACTACATGATTTATCTCTAAGGTCCCTTCCATCTCAAATTGTTATTTTAAATCCCAGCCCTGTATATATTTTTTAATCTGAGGTTCAAATTTAAGGCAATGGGGCAGCTAGGGGGCACAGTGGATAGAGCACTGGCCCTGGAGTCAGGAGTACCTGAGTTCAAATTCAGCCTCAGACATTTAATGATTACCTAGCTATGTGGCCTTGGGCAAGCCACTTAACCCCAATGCCTTGCAAAAAAAAAAAAAAAACCCTTAAAAAAATTTAAGGCAATAAAGAAAAAAAAAATCACATAACTGAAAGGGACCTAAAATAACAGCTAGTCCAACCCACTACAATAAATAACAAGTGATCATTCAGACTGTTCAAAGACTTCCAGTGAAGCAGAAGCTCAGAAGGCAGTCCATGCCATCTTTAGAAAGCTCTAATTTTTGATCTGATTCATTGAGAAGGACACTAGGTTTGAAGTCAGAGGTCTTATCTTCAAATCCAAGTCTGCAACTCATTCATTCACAGGCAATAGAGTCATGTGTGACCATGGCCAAGGGAGAGTTAAACTACTACATCAGTGGTGTCCAACTCAAATAGAAATGGATCTCTGAGGGCTACATATTGACTTAGAAAGCCAAAATTAGCATTATCTTCTGTTGTATTTTTATTTATTTTGTATAATATTTTCCAAATAATTTTAAGGAGGGGGTTGAAGGAGAAGACACTGGGGGCTAGAGTTGTGAAGGCTGAGAGTCTGACACCTCTAGGCTAGATGGTCTCTAAGATCCCTTCCATCCCAAAAATCTATGACCCTATGATCCTTCTATCAAACTAAATCAATCACTTTGCTGCTATTTTCTAGCAGTTGCTCCTAGTACTGTGCTTCTAGACCAGAGGCAGGGAACATCAGATCCACAGATTGTACAAGGCCAGCAAAATTATTTGGTCTGTCACTGACACAGCAATAGCAAGTAGAATTCGAAATTCAATAAATCTAGCGGCATTTTAGGGGTGAATTAATTCAATATTTGGCCAAATATAGTAGGCTAATTTTTAAGTTGATATTTCTGTATGGTCCACAAATGATGTTATAAATATTCAAATGGCCCTTGAAAGAAAAAAGGTCCCCCCCCACTCCTATTCTAGGTCAAGCCTGCCACTTAATTGAGAACAACTATCATGACATAATCCAAGTATTCTTTTCTTTCTGGAAAAGCATCCTTCCCACCAATCTTCACATGTCATTATCTACAGGTCCTTCACTATCCTGGATGCTATCCAGTCTATCAGAATTAAGATGAAGCCTAGAATTTCAAATATTATAATCATCTTTGCTCTACTCACACAACTACTGCCCTAAGTTCTTACTCACAATCACCTCTATGAGGCAGGGAATGGTTTAGTGGGTGTAGAATTGACTTATTTCAAATGATGCCAGACATTAGCTCTTTGACTCTGGAAAAGTCCCTTAACAGGTTTTCCTCAATTTCTTCAATGGTAAAATAAGGCTAATAGCAGCACCTACCTCAAAGGGTTGTAGTGAGGATCAATAAAGGGCAAAAAGCCCTTAGCATCTAGTAGGAACTACATAAAGGCGCATTTCCTTCCCTTCCCTTCTTGTTTAGCCTTTTAATTGGTCCTCCTGCCTCCTATCTCTCCCCATTTCAATCCACTCATTTCACTAAAAAGTGATCTTGTAGGTCTGGTCAAATCATCTTTCTTGACACCCATCAGGGATTCCCTATTATCCCTAAAACCCGAGCTTTCTTCTCAATCTAATCACATTGGACTTGCTATTCCTTGCATGAAACCTATCTCCCACCTTCAAGGCTTCTTTCCCTGGCTTCTTTCCAGGCTCATCTCAACTATTACCTCCTGCTTTTCTCAGCTCCTCCAAATGCTCCAGTATTCCTTTCTGAGATTACCTTCCATCTACTAAGTAGATAGCTTATATTATATCTGGGGGGGGGGGGTTCCACCTTTTTTTTAATATCCCCAAGACTTGGACAGTATCTGGCTGCAATTCCATCATGACTCTGCCCTGACTGACAATGCCATCTATCCCTTGGAGTACAACAGGGCTATCACTCCCTAGTCTTGGACAGAAATCTTTCTTTTGAACTCAAAGAACATACTTTTTTTTTACCTGCCAAAACCACTGATTCACATTCAAGTTCAGCAAAACACTGTTTCTTTTTTTTCCCCCAATTTGCTCTTTAGTTATGTCATAAACTACTTTGTACTTAAGGAAGTTAATTGTTGAATGCAAAGACCTTACACTTAATCTCTATTACATTTCACCTTATTTGATTCAGCCCAAGGCTAAACTCCTAGTCTAAGCAAATATCTTGACTCTTTCCTCCAATGGACTCTTTCATCCAATGCACTGAATATCCTTCCCAGCTTTGTATCATTTGCAAATTCAACATCATCCAAATCAGTGACAAAATTGTCAATAGCACACATCCTTGGAGATATCCTTCCAAGTAGGCAAAGAACCATTCATTATTCTTCTCCAGGTCCAAGTTCCAAGTCCACCACACTCTACTCTTAAAGAGCTCTATTTCTTCGTTTCAGTCAGAATGCTTTAATAGAATCTAATCAAACTGTATAAATAGAATTTCCATGATCAGAACTGGACCTGCAATTTCATTAACATAGACAACTCCCAGTGAAGAAACCCCTTCTACCAATGCAGATGAAACATTGAGAAACTAGATTACCTGCCCATGGTAATCACACACTCAATATATGCAGCTGAATCCAGATCGTCCTCTCTTTGAGGCTAGCTTTCTATTATCTTAACACCACTCTGTTCTCCATCACCTTTGACAAAAATAGGAAGTCAGGTGATGATCTGATAGGACCTGTTCTCATTGAAGTAGTGTCAGTTCTTTATGATCCCTTTCACTAAAGCATCCCTTTAATAAGAAATTTGGGAGGGAGGGAGGTGGTCCAGATCTGTATTTTCATTCATTACAATTATGAAAATTGGGAACTCCCAGCATAAACCTCCCACCCTCCCAATGCAAGTTACCATTCCATCTGAAATTTAGTTACAGATACCTGAGATCCTATGAGTTAAGAGACTTATCACTCCAGTCTTTCTTTCTGAGATTACCTTCCATCTACTAAGTAAGATAGCTTATGTTTTATATATATATATATATATATAAAAATATATATATATGTATGTAGTCCCTTGCTGTTGTGTACCCCCCATTAAAATGTAAACAGGGAGGGTTTCTAACTTTTCTTTATATCCCCAAGACTTGACACTAATAGCATATCCAGAATCTTGTCAGGAATTGAAGCATGCTTACTTACCTAAAGTTTTCAGATTCCATTCCCTTCCTCATTTTGAATATCAGATCAACACTTACCTTTCTCCAGTCCTGCTGAACCTTCCCTGTTCTCCACAATGTATGAAAAGCCACCGGCAGCAATTCCACATTCTTATTTCCCAGTTCCTTCAGCAAATTTGTAAATATCCTTTATTTTTCCATAAAGGGTTAAGTTCTATGAATGAACATCCCCAGTCCCAAAACACTAACATTTACAAGACACAAAAATGGAGGAAACAATATGGAAACCCATTCAAATGGCATCATCATGCCCTTAATCCCTTCCTTTGTGCAAGTTTTCTTTAAACCTAGGACTTGAATGCTTTGGAAGACTGAAGAGGGTTCCTTGGTCACCTGAGTACAAAATAGCCCCAAGAGCTCCATGACTTCTCTCTAATGTTTGGCTAGTGGGAAATGATGGGCAACTTAGGTTAAAAAAAACCATGTCTCGACTGAATCACTGCAACTGTCCTCGATGTGTATCTTGGAGAATATCTTTCTGTTCTGCCCAAATAAGTCTCCTTGGGTTAACTTCTGATTGACCTACAAACGTCTCATTCTGTTTCAATATCAAATATAAATTTCCAGGGACCTGAGTCAGGCCCCATCCAGGATTAGAAGTAATGTAACATGGCATCTTCTTAAGATACATTCTAGGGATTTTTGGCTACTTGAAGTCATGGAAATACCTCTCCAATATTGCTTAATTACAATAAAAATAATGGGCTCCTATGGACAAGTCAATATTTGAGTGAAACTACAATGTCCTGAACTTTCCTTATGCTAATAATCTTTAAAGCTTAATAAAATGAAAACAAAGGGGACAACAAATGAGGATTTTTTTAATGGAATACTCAAAATCTTTATGGGGAGATCTGAAAGAAACTTTATTGGTTCTTCTATAAGCTATTTAATTAGGTTTCACAATCATTTCTATGGGATAAAATAATGACATGTTAGTAATTCTTTCATATTAAAACTTTCTCCTACTTAGCCATCCACAAACCAAAGCCACATTACCTCACTTAACTCAGCTGATGTCAATCTCTTGTCTAGTCTTTACCAACTTCTCTCAGAAACTCTTAAAACTATTAAAAGAAAAAAAACTCTGCTGTTGAGAAACTTTCAGGGATTTAAAATTTTTAAAAAGTCTGGAATTTGTACATTCAGTATAAAAAGATTTAGGTGAAGCAATTCAGAATGTTTAAGAACTTTAAATCAAAGTTAAAAGCAGTTACTATGGACAGAGCTCATGAAGCTCTACTTAAAAGTCACATTAAGCTGGCAGTCAAAACTATTTAAAATGAGTAATGTTTCTTTCACATTTCACTCACTTTTAGCATCATAAAAAAAAGATAACAATATGAATTGGCATGAGGCAATACAGTGATGAACCATAACCTTCAAGATGTAGCTCTGTAAGGACAAAAAAGAAGCTATTTATCTGAAAACTGGTTGAGTTCTCCTCCCACTTAGGTCAAAAGAGATAATTCCTCAAACAATAAAAGAAAAAATTGAAATATGTGAAATCCCTGCATTTTTTACAATGTACAATTTCACATTAACATTAAAACTTCACTAAATTTATATTAAAATTTTAAAAATGTATAATTTTACCAGAAAATAAGAAAATAAACAGTTCACTCAACCTTAACAGCAACAAAAATCAACTAAATAAAAATAATAGCCAGCATTCATGTAGCACTTTAAGATTTGCAAAGTGTTTTTTATATTAAATAACTGGCCCACAAAAGCCCTACTTCACTAAAACAAAGTGATTATCAATATGCTAACCTGACTACTCTCACAAATTTCTCTTAAGCAACTAAAACCATCAGTGAACATGGAAAGGGACTTAATTTCTCCTTAATCAAAGGCATCTCAGGAAGTGAGGCTCATTCAATGCCCATCACTGCTAAAATCCAATCATGAACAGTTCTTTAGAAGTCTAAATCCTACAGGCTGATGAAAAGACAAGAAAAGACCAGTCATGAACCACAACTAATATGCAGAATTTCATATAGATTTGTGGCTTTTATACTGAAGAGTTAAGGAAATGCAGACTACAACACAGCATGTTGCCATATTAGAACTGAGTTACACTCTCACTACTCAACTGTAAATCAAAATGCTCCCACACATCAATTTAATTTCCTACCCCCTGCTGACTAATATTCACTAAGGAACCATGCACAGTTTTTCCGGACTTTGCACAGCACGCTGAAAACCAGGGTGGCAAAAATTAATCTACCAAAAGAATGGGAGTTGCCGTGAAGCTGACCTAGATTCCTCCTGCCATCATGACTATTCCCTATTCTGTACTGGGATTTGTTTTTTAAAAGCAGCATACTTTTCCCCAAACAACTCAAACTCATCTTCAAGCTTAAAGCAAACCAGTTTGTTTTTCCTTTATTAGATCAAATACATGGATAACTATGAGGTTCATTTGAATGTTGCTTTGGATTTAATGTGAGAAACTCAAGAATCACTGGAATGAACTGGCTGATTTCCTATCACATCAAAGCTCCTACCTCCTACCTCAAACCACTGTGTTTGAGGTCCTCAATTGTCCCACTTACCTATCCAAACTCATCTCTCCTCATTCCCCAGTTTAAATTCTCCTGTTCATGTTAACCTGGCAGTCAAAACCATTTAAAATGAAAAGTTTCTTTCACATTTCATTCACTTACAGCACTCACGCCCCTCCAAAAAATATGTGTATTTAAATTGGCATAAGGTAGCATAACCATCTTTATGCACCCCTTGTTCATTCTTATAAATCTGCTTGTATTAGTTCCCATGACTGAAATGCCCAACTCACTTCTTTAAATGTGTGTGTGTGTATCCATGAACTTCTTCAAAACTTAAGATGAAGGTACTGTTTACTGTAAAAGGCAGATAAACCATACTAGCATAAGAGGTGGTAGGGTCTAGCCTGCCAGGAAATTTTTCAGTAATTCAACTTTCTCTTCTGTAAAATAAGGAGATCTCTGAAAGTTCCTTCTGGTCCTAACATGTTACTTATTACTGTTCCATAATGACTCACCTATTAGAAAAAAAAATCTTCTCTACTAACCACAATCCACCCTAAACATCCTCTCCCTTTACATTTTCTTAGCAAAAATATCATTATGTACTGTTATTGCTTAACATTTTCACTGTTTTCTTGTCTTCTCAAGCTAAAAACGCCTAAGCATAATATAATCTGAGTTGAAAAGGACCCTAGAGGATATCTAGTCCAACCAGTACCTAGATAGGAATCCCTTAATAAGCAAGTAGTCTTTTTTTAATTAATTTTTTCAATTAACAAGAATTTCTTTTATCTCCCTCCCACCTCCTTCAATTGATCCTCAAATAGCATGGTCCTGAATTCCCATACACCATTCTGATTATCATTCTTTGGATGCCCTCTTAAATTAATCAAACTAGTCTTTCCTAAAATGTGGGCATGCCTGTTTTCTACTTTATTTGTATCTTCCATTATATCTAACTGAATGCTATATACACGGTAACTAACTATATAAATACTTACTGAATGAATAACTGATCAGCTTTCCCATCATAACTGTATTATAAATTCTTTTTTTCAATTCTTTTTCATATCTGACTTAAGTGTCCTCCTCCAGTACAGAGGAAGAGTACAGAATCAACATCTTACGAGATCCTAACATCATTTAAAAAAAAAAGCTATAACCTTGAAATATATTCTATTAAAACCCAACTTTCTTTCTACTCACCTTATAAAATAAGGATAAAGAGATATAATCGTAGGGATATTAATGTGGAAATAGAGATCATTCTTGTTTAGAGAAGGTGAGCATTCTGTAAGTGCCTTTGCCTGAAGTCAATACCTTTACAATGACCTGATTTATACTTCTTCAGCAGAAACCGATTATAAAGTTTGAGGACATTTCAGGAGTAAAAGCATTGCAGAAGAGATGGGTTATTTAAGTAACTATCACTTTGCTTTTATGTAAACATCCAGAGTATGAAAACAGAAATCAGAAATCGGGCACTATATGCAACTTTTTCCAATACGGTATTTCAAGCCTTCGCCATCTAATTCTACAGTAGATGGAATTGATGGACTAATCTTTTCCTCTCCTTGGACAATACTGAATCATATACTACACACTAACATGCTGACAAAAATTTTATTTCAGACACATAATTTTTCTAGCATATAAGCATCAAATCTATTTGCTTGTCAGTTGGCCCAAACTGCAACTGATGTATTTGCAGGAGGTAATACTGGTAAAAGAGGGTTGGTTATGTGCTTCTCACACGCAGTATTTCTCTATGGAGGTAATCCCTAGAAAAAATGTCCACCAAGAAACAGAAACAGAATATTACATATTTTGGTAAGCATGGAAGATAGATCTTTCTTCTCAAAACCTAAACTAAATGAGTTAATTCACACAAAATATCTAAGCAAATACAACTGTGTAACCTAAGACAATATATATATATATATATATATATATATATATATATATATATATATATATATATATATACACACATACACACACACACTTATACACACACACACTTATACACACACACACACACACACACACACACACACACACACACAGCTGCAAGGAAAACATCGATAAAGTACTGTAATCCTCCATAACTCAAAACATTTAAAAGAACCAAGGCATGGACCAAGTTGCCTACATGCCTTAGGCAGAGAAAACAGAAGGTTAAATAGAGGGATGTAAAGCTGAAGAGAGCTCTTTAGGAATGAGCCATAAAAAAACCAAGTTACGATAGGTCCTCCTCCCCTGTCCAACACTGTCAGGAAGTTGGAATTACTGATTAGGGATCAAAATTGACGGCTTCCCCAAAGTTATCACATGTGGTAGTGAGAAAAATAGCTTTTAAAAAATGTCTCTTCAAGGTCACAAATATATCAATGTCACACATGCATTTAAAAAAATATTACAGCAATAAACTCCAGTTAGAAAAGGTTCCACCTCTATATTCACAGGAAAGAAAAAACTCCAAACTTCTGCTAAATTAAAAACAAATACGGGAAAGCACATACACTCTCCTGCTTTCTCATCTTCCTAATGAACACATATACACAAACACAACATATATAAACTTAAAAAAAAACCAAACCTTTTTCCAATTAAAAATCTGATCATTTTGCTCATTTTACTTAATTTTAGTATCTGGCAGAAAGATTGGACATGACCACTACAAATAGTGTAAGCATCTCCACAAAAACAGGCTAACCATCTCATTTAAAAAACAGAGACACTGCAACAAGCAGTTTCTCACGCTTGATCCGATTACTATGATCTATTTTTTGATCCTGTAGCCACGGACTCGACATATATCTTTATTACGGCACAGGAAAAACTGTTACCCTGGGGTTTAAATTTCCCTATTTTCACCATGTCTCTTCTGAGAATATATATCAGTTTTGAGACAAGACTCTGGTATAAGCTAAGGTAGAGGCTGATGGGAGAGTCGATAAGTTTCTCAGTTTGTTAGCTCGTTGCTAACATGCTGATACCACTTCTATAATGACTTCAATCCCTACCATGTTCAGATATAGAAACTGTCTATTAGGTATGTGCCCTTTAATGAAAGACAGGACTTACTTTCTACCTCTAGCAGGTCCATAATAATTAAATGAACTTAAACATACCCATCTCTCCTAAAGATGCAGGCTTAGGAGCACAGAATGGCATGAGCAGGAAACACACATTATAAGCTAAGGATCTTCATCTTTTATGATCTTTGAACAAGATGGCTAAATTCGCATTCTCCAAGTCTCAGTAAAAGCTACATATCCTAACACTTTCTGTCAGTACCAAATGAAAGTAGGCCAATTGCATTAACTGCTGTAAAGCTATGTATGTTAGGAACAAGATGGCTGATAAGTCTAAAAGCTTACCTATGGTTGTTTTAACCCTTCCGTTGTAAATAGGGCTGATAAGGATATTAATTGCAATTTAACAGACAAAAGACAACTTATCACTCTCATAAAGTCTAATTCCAATTAGATAAGAGTTAAAGGTCAAAAGCAAGATGGTCAAAAAATCAACTTTTGGGAAGCTAGCCCATAATCATGAAACAGTCTGCATGAAAAAAAAAGTATCCAAGTCTTACTTATACCTTTTTGAGGATTTTTTAAATCAGGTTAGCATATATAAATTTTCCCTACCATGTTTGGGGAATAATGACAGCTATTGGGAACTATCATCAAAGATGAAAGGTGATTCAAATATGAATGAGAAAGACATCTAAAGTAAAATAAAATCAAATGAAAACACTGTATATAGCCACAGTCCAATGACAGAACCCAACTGAGAACTCAACATGCCTGACAAATAATGGAAAAGAACAAGCAGTACTAATATCAATATACTCCATTTAATACAGACTTCAGGCATCCATGCTTTTTTTTTTTTCAGTTTTGGAACTCCTTCCAGGAACATATCATTATCCCTCCATGTTTTAGTGAATTGTTTTTGTGGCAAAAACCTTGCTGCCAAGTTGATACTGAACCCCACCTAATTTCCATCAACAGACCATGCTTAAGTTCTTACACTAAAGCTGACTGATAATTATTTTTAAAGGCATGGTTTTGCAATGAGATTTATTATTTCATAAATGATACTTAAAACCTTCTCAAGGGGAGGCAGCTAGGTGGCTCAGTGGATAGAGCATCAGCCCTGGAATCAGGAGTACCTAAGTTCAAATCAGGGGCCTCAAACACTTAATAATTGCCCAGCTGTGTGACCTTGGGCAAGTCACTTAACCCACTGCTTTAAATAAGTTTTAAAAAAAACTTCTCAAAAAGCATCCACCATTATGTGCCCACCAGTACAGCATCTAATCACCACCATCGACTCCACCAAAATGATTCTACTTATTCCCAAAGAAAATTTAAGCAGAGGTGTGTGTGGTCTGACTGCCACTGTTCTTTCTGATGTTACCTCATAGATGAGTATATTCTTCATGAAGTCTTCCAACATGTGTATTTCTTAGTATCCAGAGATATTTTTTACAATAATGGTGACTGCTACTAAGGCAGAAATGCTTAACATCAGCTAAGCATATATATGGCACTTTTCTAACCAGTAACATACTTTATTAGCATTGTGCTCCAACAAAAATAAGTTTTATACAACCAAAATCAACATGCTTTTATGCTTTAAGGTTTGCAAAGAGCTTAACATCTCATTTCATCCATGCAACAACCCTACAAGATAGATGCTATTATTTTGTCCATTTTATAGATGAGGAAACTGAAGCAGATTATGACTTACAGATGATCAGGCAGCTAATAAGTATCTGATATATAGGATTTGACTCAAGTCTTTCTGACTCCAGGTCCAATGTAACTTCTAAATCACATTTTTAATCTCGCTATCTGTAAGTTGAATCAGATCTCCTTGTCTTGTCTAGTCTCATTTAGTGCTTATTTCACTTTAGGAAAAAAGTACTAGCCAACATCCATCTAATTACCCACAAAAATGATTTTTTTAAGAGATCAGTTTGAAAAGATAGCACCTTCACAAAAGAAGCAGAGAAAGATATAGTTCAGGGTCATTTAACTTAATCTCCGCTTGAACCTTTCAAAAAAATAAAACTATTGAGGCAAATAATTCAGTACTTAATTAATTGGGGGGAGTTTCTATTTCAAAAGTTCCCAATGTTTATTAAGTGTTTCTTCAAGAAAATAAAGCAATATTCTTTTGTCTTCAGAAGGGTGTGTCAAATTGATGATCTGTAACTGTCCGTGGCTTAATGTTCATATTTAGATGCAGCTGAGGGACCAAAAAAAAAAAAACCCACTATTCTGCTAGGGCAACCTAAATCTTCATTCTGTGACTTCAATAGACATTTTCTCTCTACAAAAGCTCTCTGAGACAACCCTAGCTCCAAATTTTTTTAATCTATTGTGTCACTTAACCTACCAATGAACAAGCAGAAGAACAAGAAAAAAGGCACTTCATCAGAAGATGACTTACCATCCCTACTGAAGAATGTGTTTGAAAACAGTGATTCATGAAACCATTTACTAAGGCAAGGAAGGAATGCCCATTTGGACGAAATCACAATTCTCTGAGGGCAGCTAAGTAGCACAGTAGATAAAGGGCCAGATAGGGAGTCTAGGAGACCCAAGTTCAAATCCAACCTCAGACACTTACTAGACTGAACAAGTCATCTGCCTGCCTTAAGTTTCCTCATCTCTGTAAAATAGATTGGAGAAAAAATTGCAGTATCACTGATAAGAAAATTCCAAATGGAGTAACAAAGTTGGGTATGACTGAAATGAAAGAATGACGATCTAAGTATTGAGCTAAAAAAAAAAATCGGGAAGGAATGGTGACAAATAGTGCTTCCATATAACACCTATGAAAAGAGCCTTCGACCAAAGTGTTTGCTCAGAGTCAGTAATGAATGTTTCAGCTTTCCTTGGTGGCTTTCACTTTCTTAGATTCTCACCGCACTGCAAAAAAGAAAGAAAAAAAAAGGCAACCAAAGTGAGAGCCCTACCAGGAGGCTCCAAAATCTGCTAGAGACTATTAGTAGTTATGGAGTGTTGTTTTGAAACCTAATTTACTGAAAATATTTATTTAGTGATACAGACCAATACTTCAGAGACTTGTCCTTCCATCAGGGCACAGTTCCCCAAACATGTGTTTCTTAGTCATTTAAGGCAAGAAATATGAGAAGAGTTAACACTCAATCTGGTACCAGTCTCCCTTGGATTCTGCCCTCTCCTCTTCCCAAGATGTATTCTGTTCATTCATGGCCAGAGCAGCAGCATCCACAAAGTACCTGAGACTTTTGACCCATAGCAGCCTTCCTATTTCCACAGGTGGCTTAAATGGATTTCCCTACAGGTCTGATTTCCTCAACTTGTAATTTTTAAGTCAATTACACTGTTTTAATGTGGCAGTAAAGCTCATTATTCAAACCCTGTCTACTGAAACATGCACAATAAATTCAATACTTTAAAGTTTAAATTCTTCATTAACAAAATAATCAAAATAGAAAGATGTTATGACAAAAAAAAAGTCTAGCATTTAAAAAAACACATATAAATCTGCAAAACAGAATGAGAAATGCCAGTATTAGTGAAAATGCATATTAAATGAGGATGAAATCTTTTCTGATTGGTGTTACTCCTCAAAGTAAACAAGGAGAGATCTCAATTTTTCTCCATCTGCAAAACAGAAGAGATCATGAAGGAAAAATCAAATGGATTAAGGACGAATTTGTTCAATGGAAACAAGCAAAAGATTCCTCTTTCTTCCTCAGTTTCTCTAGAGTCACTTGAAAGTAATTACTTCCAATCTCAGTAGGTCTGGGTCAGGGTCAGGGCTGCACTGGGCTGAAAATGGAAGGAAAGACTGGAGTTAGGTTTAAGACATTATAAAGCAATTGAAAGAGAGCCTTAAAGCAAAATCTGAGGCATCTGAAACTGATATGAGATACAATTATGGACCAGCACACATTTCTAGGTTGTAGAGTGACATGGTCAAAACAACATTTAGAGATGATTATTGCTGATATATGTAGGCTGGATGGTCAAAAAGCAAAGATTGACAGCAGAAAGACTGGATTGTAAAATACAATATTATCCTTGGTGAAGCAATCAAGATTTTGGACTATCACAATGACAACAAAAAAAAGAAGGAAGGAATATGATTAGGAAATGAAAAGTCCAATTTGCAATGAGATTACAAACATGAAGAATGGTTAATATGGAGACGACATAGTTAGCAAGGATTCTAAAACCCAGGACCCTGAATCTGAAAAAGACAGTGTCATTCAAAATAATAGAAAAAAAATGGGAATGGTTGGCAACTATTTGAGGGAAATGATGGGTTGAATTTTTGCTATGTTAAATTTGATTCTAAACCAGTGGACAGAATTACAAACTATAGGTAATAAGGAATAAGAGCTCTCATTTTCCACAGAAATCCCTCTGGATCTGTTGCCTTAATTGTAGATGAGTTAAAAATAAATCTTAAGGAACTCAAATGTAATTTATAAACAAAATTCATTGGAAAGTTCTCCTCCCATCACTCAATTTTCCTCATAAAATATAAGTACACACCACCTTTCAAGGAGTCTTGGTTAAGAGGATGTCTTGAACAAAATAGCCTCCAAGTTACCACTAACCAGAGCCATGCAACACAGTCATTAAGAATTCTGCTTGGGTACATATGGGAACAGATATGATGTAAACTTTCTGAGCAAAGCCCTCAAGGAGGGGTAACTATGATGGAAAGGAAATGTAAGCCAAACAGGAACAAGTTGAAGGAATTGGAGGCTTTTTAGCCTCAAGGATAGAAATCTTAAGAGCAAGACAAACTGAAGCCAAGTATTTGGTGGGTGTCAAGGAGAAGAGAAATCAGACTTGTTCTTGCTTGGCCACAGAGGGTAAACCTAAGAGTAATGGTTCTAATTTTCAGGAGTAAATTTTGGCTCAATGTAAAATGGGAAAACTATCCTCAAAAGGAGTGGGCTGCCTTTAAAAATAGTGAGTTTTCTTTCCATCACTGGAAAGGTTTAAGCTCAGGTTTGGGAGTAATGTAATTAGAGGTAATGTGAAGGGAAGCCCTTGTTCTGCTACAAGTCTTTTTTGAACTACTAAGATTCTACAACTTCATGACTGGCAGACAATTCATGGAACCTCATGGACTTAACCACAGGTTCCACACAGTGATGCTGCATTGTTAAAAATGGAATAGGCCCTTTTAAAGCATTCCATGATCTAAGCTTTCCCTGCTTAGTCTTAGAAATACTAATTGTGGGGCAGCTAGGTGGCGCAGTGAATAAAGCACCAGCCCTGGAGTCAGGAGTACCTGGGTTCAAATCCGGTCTCAGACACTTAATAATTACCTAGCTGTGTGGCCTTGGGCAAGCCACTTAACCCCATCTGTCTTGCAAAAACCTTAAAAAAAATACTACTTGTCCTAGAATCTTTCAAGTCAGCAGATTGAGCAGAGAACCTCCTCCTGGAGTTGGGTTCAGACTCCATGTCAACTTAAGGTCTCTGAACCTCAGTTTCTTCATCTATAAAATGGGGGTCATTTCTCTTTACAGTGTTTGCAGGGAAGCTGAAATGAGGAAATATGTCAAGGGCTTTTGCAAACCTTAAGGTGTTTTGTAAATGCCAGTTTTATCATTGTTGCCATTATTGTTATCATTAGCGCTCCAAGCAGTTCATCTCTCAGTTCATTACCTTTTAAGCCTACTTAATGTTTCTGAAATAGCTAAATCAAAGTTTGAGGTCAATTGATTACATTCCAAGAAAGCAGGTGCAAAACATTTTTTTCTATTCAATTGCAAGGGCTTTTTATGCCAGTGAGAGCTGATCACCATTATGCCTATACTTTAGACATCCTTTTGCTATACGCTTTAAAAAAAAAATTTACCCAATTTCCCTCTGTCTTAGCCAATTTCTCTTTTTGAGCCATGCAGGTCACGCATCACTTGGCTGTACAGAAACATAAATATCCACACCTCTCTCTTCTAACCCAAGTTGGGAGTCAACTGTACCAAAGCTTTTGAGAGCCAGCACTGGAAGATCATCAAAGAGAAACTGCCCATTAACCACAACAGCAGCTGCTGGCTGGAGCATGCAATTTAAACCTCTGAAAAAAGAAACTGTGGCTTCTGAAATTTAAACAAGGAGGTACCACTTGTAATTACAAACATTCCAGTGGGTTCCTTCCTTCATTGATGGTTTCCAAACAAAAGCTTTTTATTTGATTTTGGTGGCACTCCCCAAACACTCAATGTAGGCATTCCTTTGTGCTTTCTGGTACCTAGTCCAATTCCCCAGGAGAGATGCAGCAGCTTTACCTGGCCAGCTCAGTTCGTACCCCACTAAACCATCATATCTGCAATTACTTGTTTGGCTGAATACCAGAAAATCAAATGTTTCACATTTTTGGTCCACATTAAATACAATCTCAAGAAAAAGACTTTTTCTGAAACTCACATCCCATGAATCTCTCTGAAAATGGAACCAACTGTTTTTAATAGGAGGGCAGAAAAAAGCTCAGAGGATTACCACTAAAGCATTCCAACACTTTGGACCACATTTAAAAAGTTATACTGGCTTTAAATAAATGCAAAAATGTACTGTTAAATGTAGTTCAGTCTTTTTTTTCTCTCCTCTCTGCCCTTCCAAAAAAATTAAACACAAAACAGACACATTTTTCATACAGGCCTTAAGTACCAATATTTTGTAATTACATTGGTTATAAATTATGGAATGTAAACACTTAAGATAGTCAGTTTGAAATGGCAAAAGGAGAGAATAATCACATTTTTCTTTTGTTTCCATTGTTTCTTACACTTACAAACATAAGGACAAAAGCCAGTGATATTTTAAAATACTAACATACGATTAAAATGTCTTAAAACCACCAAGCCAAGGGCAGCAAAAAAATAAAAAATAAAAAATTTCTACTTAAAAGAACGGGTCTCTAGAACTATTCTTCTGCAACTCCCTGCCGCTTACTAGCTGAGCAACCTTAGATTAATCACTTAACTTCTCTGAGCCTTGGTTTCCCTATCTATTAAATAAGGATGACAATACTGGCAACAACATACTTCCCAGGGCTGGACCAAGTGGGATTGTATAGAAAATACTAAGCAACAAAAGACTCTTATAAATTATCATCATCATCATCATCATCATCATCGCTATTAAACTTTTCTATCTTTAATATTATTTTTCCAGGTAAGAAGACATCTTCACATAAATGGAAATGTCCAAATTGATATTAAAAAAAAAACAAAGCCACTAAAAGTGAGGATTAGGGAGACAGAATGGAAAAAGAACGCTAAATCTAGAGCACCTGGATTCCAATTCTGCTTGGACACATCCTATCCCAGTGTCATTAGACAAGTCTCTGAATCTCCCTGGCATTGTTTTCCTTTTCTATGAATTACTTGGACCCTTGGTCATTTCTAGTTCTAGACCAATGGACCTATGATCAGCTTCCATTTCTTCACTTATAAAAACCAAGCTTAAGCACTATAATAAGGCAACATCCTACACCAAACAAACAGAATTTACTAAAACCAAAGCCCTATTTAACTCAGAGTCAAAGTAACACTCCAAAATAAGCCCAGTCCAGGTGGCAATCTCATCCACTGTGCTTGATTAGCTTCTATAGCAGCCTATCTATTATCCATTGAATTTATACCTCAATAATTCCTTTCTCTGGTCCTCTCTTCTTTATCTAAAACAATAGCATTGGATGTGCCTGTGAATGTGAAGGAAGAGAGATGATGTATATAAAGCACTTTGGAAAACTTTAAAATGTTGTATATATGTCAGTTATTGAAATTATTAGGGATACTAATAATATTTCTCTTAGCAATACAAATGCTAGTAATGCTATTAGCAATATTAATAGTTTTATTATAATCATTTATTAGTGGTAATATTATCATTAGTGATACTAATAAGTCATTCTTATGACTTATGACAAAGATCAAATTGTTGCCTTCAGAACTGCTTTGATCCCTATCTGAAAATATCCTAATTCTAATACTGAAGCGAAAGGATAAATTTCGATCCGGCTAAGATAAATCAAATTCACTTCAACCAGCGATACAGTCCCCTACTCCTCCTGACAAAAATTTCCTAGACAGCTTATACTATATTATTCAATTTCAGTATACGGTCAACTAAGTCCAAAGGTTTTAGGGTCACTTCTGAACACTAGATAGGACCCTGCAAAAGACAAGTCCTTTTTTCCCCCCTGCTGGTAAATTCTCATGATTCCAAATCTCTCTCTCTCTCTCTCTCTCTCTCTCTCTCTCTCTCTCTCTCTCTCTCTCTCTCTCTCTCTCTCTCTCATCATATATATATATATATATATATATATATATATATATATATATATATATATATCCCTGAAGTCTCCAAACTCTAAAATGTTCTTATCTGAGATAGACCATCCTTGAATGGGTAGTAGGCAAAGACAACTTTTCTTTAATCTTAAGCAAGCCACTTAACCTTAGAGTCAAAAGTTTCATCATAGATTATCAAATGAAAAGACGGAGATATAAAGAATCTCTCTGATGGCTAAATTTCTGGGAGTCTATGAATATCACAGGCTCCTCAAAGGTGAAATGAAGAAAGACCTCGGAATCCCTTAAAAGTTTTATTTACAAAGAAATGACCTTATACATCTGTGTGTATACATACAATATATATATGCTTTTGACATATACCATTAGAAGCTTTTATATGGGACTAATTAGCTCTCAACTCAAAGCAGCAAATTTTCAATTCTGCAACAGATGTCGCTGTGATTTCTCCCTTCCATGCTGGTTGTTTCTCAGTTAATAACTGCCCAGTACAGCGGTCAGTAATATGCCTCTTAACTGAATATATACAGAGATAGAATTTTATGGTTTTATTTCCTTTTACCTCTCTCCTAATAGTGGAAAGTTTTCTTTCAATATCACAAAAGTCAATTCCCTTGACTTGATTTAACAGTTCCTTCCATTAAAATGAATCTGATTTTTAAGTTACTTTTTGTGCAAATGAGGATTCCAAGTGGCAGATACAGCATTTAAAGATCTCATACACGGAAGGAAAACTAGAGTTTAAGATGGTTTACATTCATAACAATGTCATGAAAAAATTTTAAAGCCTGAATATTGTTTAGTGAGCCAAAACTCCAGGCCAAGAAGCATTAAAAATTCACTGTGCATGAAGCGAAATTTAACAGGTATGGGCAAAAGTCACAATAAATTCCAAAAAAAAAAAAAAGCAATGTTTTATATATATATATATAGATATATAGATATATATAGATATATATACATATGAAAGGTAAAACACTGGAGAACCTAGTTTTCAAGTGGCAAATCTAACAGTGCAATAAAATGAAAGAATTTAAAATAAATAAAGAGCTAATATTGCAACTGCAAACCAACTTAAGCTGACATTTGCTATCAGGTGTCATACAAAAGTGTCATCTCTTCCTGCTACAATTACAATCATCCATCTCAACAGGTAGCATTTTCTCCATGTGCAAGGCTGAGTTAGAAGGGAGGGTTTTGCGAAGTATCTCTTAAGCGGAGAAATCAGTCACCTTTCTCCACCCTGAGAGGGTCTCGGGAAGATGAGCAGTCTGTCCTGGATTCATCTTCTCTCGGACCAACTCCAAAAGGATGAGAAGTCAGGAAGGGAGGAAGTGGAAGTGTCATGCCAGTTTGTTTCTTCCCTATCCCACTCCCCTTTACCAAGAGGGCCATTGGGGAAAACTGGATAGAGCATGTACAACATACATATGAATAAAGCTCTTTGTTCCAGAGAACTGCCTGCTCTTTTATTCCCCCCTTTTTCGTATTTGTTCATTTCAAAAGATTGCTCAATGGGTCTCTTGTTCTTCCAAAATGTCCCAGGCAAATAATGCAAGCTTGTCTCGACACACAAGTCACTAAATGAAGCCTTGTGTGTCTCCAGTGACACACTGTAAATATAAAGTGGCATTAATGAGGGATATTTTATCAAAGCCATCACAGACGAGAGCGAGTCCCTCCTGCAGGGATTCAACTAGAAAGAAGGAGACGTAACAATACCAAAGGTGGCGCTTTGCAAAGTCTCCTTTCCTGGGAACAGAAGCCCTGATAGATCATTCCAGAGAGGACCCAACCTTAAGCCGCCCACCCAAGGAACTGCCACCTACAACGAAGACCCCCGAAGGGAAGAAGGCTCCATTGCCCTGGCTTCACTCCTTTCAAAATGACCTTATCAGATCTGCCAGCAAAATACGGGCAACAAGACAGTCGACAGGTGAGTTTAACTCCATTTTAGTTGCGTGCCATTAACATGCATCTCCAACAAGACGGACTGGGAGGAATTCTCCTTCAAAGACGGATGGATCTGGCTCCAGGGGAGAAGGCAATCGAGGTGAGCCGCCCCGAGGCCTTCGGCGGCCCCGTGGAGCTGTTCCAGGGTAGATGAGCATGGCAGCGGCCGGCCAAGTTAGCAGCAGCACCAACAGGTCCCCTCGGGTTGGCACGGGGAGGCCTCGGACCAGGCTGGAAGGGCCCCACCCTCCTCGGCCCCTTGGCTTCCCAGCCGTGCCCCGGAGTCCGGGCGCGCCGCGGCCGGGCCCGCGCCTCCGCCGGCTCCCCGGTGTTTATTATTCTGTGTAAAAGGGATGTGGAGCGGAGTCGGCCAGAAACACCTCCCTCCCTCCTGCAAATCGGCCCCAATGCCTTCCTAAACCTCCCTCCCTCCTGCAAATCGGCCCCAATGCCTCCCTAATCTGAACAGAATCTGCTCGGCGGCACACAGGGCTGCACGCGAGCAGGAAGCCGCTTCCATGGTAACTGCTAACAGGATTTCCATGTAGCCTGGCCACGCACGGGCGAGTTCTCGGTCTCTCCTGTACAAGTCGGCGTGGAGCCCACTCGGGGAAGGCAACTTCTTAGGGAAGGACGGGGCCGGGACTGCGCCAGCCGGGGGCGGCCCTGGCAGGGGGTGCCCCGCCGGGGGCACTGCCCGGCCCCTCTGCCTTCCCCCGCGAGGCCAGCGTGGCTCTTGCCCCACGCGCGCGCACACGCACTCGCCGAGCTGACCATGCAGCCCCGTGGGGAGGGGGCCCCGTGGGGAGGGGCCACGGCGCCCGCCGGGCCGGGCCCGGGAAGTTGCGGCCCGGGCGGCGGGGCCGAGGCCGGACCCAGTTGCCTCCAACTCAGAAATTCGGGATTCGCGCAGGAAAAGCGCATCGCGGAGGAGGGCGCGGGGGGCGCGCAGACCCCGCTGTCGGGGAGCCCCCGCCCCGCGCGCACACCCGCACACACACACACACACAGACACGCACACACACACACACACACACACACACACACGCACACACACGCACACACACGCACGCGCCACGCACACGCGCGGGCTCCCGGGCAGCGCCGGCACAACCCGGTGTCCTCTATGGTGTAAACAAAGGGGCCGGGGGCGCCGGCGGGCCGCGGGGCCACTTGTTGCTCGCGCCCCGGGCGCCCCGCCGGAGCCGCGCCGGGCCCGGGGCCCGCGGCGGGAGGGGGCGCGGCCGGCCTGCGCCGGGGAAGCGCCTCGGCTGGCTTTTGTTAGCGGCGGCAAACACTGCCCTCTGCATTCCCGAAGGCGCCAGCGCGGCCGGCCGGGCGCGGGGAGGCGCGGGGAGGCGCGGGGAGGCGCGCCTGGCCCCGCCGGGGAAGCCCCCGCGCCCGAGGGGCGGCGCGGGGCGCGGGGCGCCGGCCCCCCGAGCGCCTCCTCCCCGCGGCGGCGCCGAGGGGCTGCGGGCAACTTTGCCGCCTGGAGCCCGGCCAGGGAGAGCCGCAGCGCGGCTCGGAGGCGCGGGTCACGGGCAAGGCGCCGGGGCTCGGGAGGGAGCCGCAGGGAGCGGGCGGGCGGGCGGCATCCCGCGGTGCCCACGCGCCTCCCCTCCCCCGGCCAGCCCGGGGCGCCTCGGTGCCCGCCCGGCGCTGCCCGGCCAGACGCGGGCTGCGGGCTGCGGGCTGCGGGCGGGCGCTCTGCCCGCGCGCCCGGCCGAGGCTCCCCCGCACGCTCCTTCCCCTCCGGATTTATGAATCGGGGAGGGCGGTCGTCATGGAAACGGCCTCCCCCCTCCGGGAAACGACCGGCGGGCGGCGTGGAGCTTCGGGGAAGCGGCCCCCGGCGCCGGCACCTACCTGTGGGGATCAGCGCCGCGGCGGAGAGCAGCACCAGCAGCAGCCGCAGCCGCAGCCGGAGCCCGGGGGGCGCCGCCGCCGTGGCCGCCGCCGCCGCACACAGGGACCCGCTCGGCAGCACCGCACTCGCCATGTCGGGCACCTGCCTCAGACTGGCGGCCGCCTCTTCCTCCGGCGGCGGACCGGCCCGCTAATTAGATGTTAATGAGATGCGTCGGGGGCGGAGCCGGCGCTGGCCAATCGCAGCGCCCCCTCCCGCTCGCTCCTCTCCGGGGTCTCCCTCCTCCCTGGCCGGCCCCTCCCGCCCCGCCCCCCCACCGCACGCAGGCCGATCGGCGGCGCGCCCGCGCCACCTAGGGGGAGGGGCTTATGCAAATGCGCTTATGTTAATCAGGGTCGGGTTCGCTTCCCGGGGATCAAGGTAAAAGTCTCCTCTCCCTTCCCTCCGCCGAAGGATTCCAACTTCCCCGCGCGGCGAGACCCCCGAAGGCCGGGTCGCGGCCCCGGGGGAGCGCCCGGCCCGGGGCGGGGGGGGGGGCTGCGGGCAGACCTCCGTCACTCGCCTTCCCGGGGGGGGGGGGGGGGAGGATGCGTGTCCCCGGATTTACAAAACAATCCCGGAGGCGCGCGCGGAGCGGCCCGAGTGGGAAGGGGAGCGGGAGCCTCCCGGCAGCTGTTGATTCCGCGCCGCGCCCCGCCCCGTCCTCGCGGGTCGCCCTCGGGGCCGCGGCCCAGGCCCCCGGAGGCCGCCCCCGGAGGCCGCCTCGGCGCGCAGCCCGGGGCCCCACGGCTCGGGATCTCCACCCACCCCGCCGAGGGGAGGCCGGTGCCGCCGCCCGGACAGAGCGGGCAAGCCCAGCCCGGGCCCGCGGGGCCGGACCCCCGCCAGCTGCCCTGACAGCGCCCGCGCCTCGCCTGCCCCTCTCCACCGAGACGGCAGCCGGCTTGTTTGTCTGCTTTTTAATTACTTATTTTCTTTCCCTCCCGAAGCCAGTGTGTGCTCTGACCCTCTGTTACTCAAGCATCAAATTGAAGGACGAGCTGTATGAAGTCTAAAGGTTTATAATAATTTAAGTATTCATAGAATGCAGAACAATAAGATGTAGGAAATACAATTTGCATAATAAATATCAATATCACAACAGCTAAAACAAACCGTGACAAATTATCTGTGGCTAAATGACCAGGAGATGAGGGAATGCAAATTGCCGAGGCCGAGCGAGTGCTCTAGGACAGCTACTCAGAAATGAGCTCCCCTAGCCCCTCATCCTCATCTCGGGTGAAAATAATAATGATAAAAAGAAAAGCATCAGAAAGTGAGCCGAGATGCTGCTGGCCGGGCTGGTCGCTGCCCTTAAAATCAGCCTGTTTTCATTCCTCATGCATCCACCGTCCTTCAAAGATGATGATTCTGTCTTCAGAGCCCTGGACACTGTTTCACGATTGCTGCTCCTGTTTTATGAAGGGAAGACCATCTACCAAGACTCCCCCGAACATCCAGCAGGTGACAGAACTAGCTGTATTAGAACAGAATGGGAGAGAGAAGGGTCAGGGGGAACTGGCCGGCAATAATCGGGTGTCATCCTGGGGTGGGGGGGACTGTTCGGACTCAGAAGACCTGTTGTGCTCATTGCCACAGATGAGGCTGTTTACTTTGGCAGAACCTAATCACTTATTCCTATAGGCTAGGCAACAAATGATAGAAACTGTCTGCAGGCATAGAGAAGGCAGATTGGTGCAACGGAAAGAACGTTGACGATCCCAGCAGAGGATTGGGGCTCCATACTACTACTACTACTACTACTACTACTACTACTACTACTGCTATGTCATAAATGTGATCTTGGGGTTCAAATACCACCTCTGACACATGTTCAAATCCCATCTTAATTGCGAGTTTAGCAATTCAACTCCTTAGGCCTCTATAGGTTTTCATCTGCAAAAATGAGTGAGGTGGACTAGATGGTCTCTGAGGTCTCTTCTAGCTCTAGAAAAATGATCTCAGGAAACTATAAGAGGGGTTGTGGGGTAATTTTTATCTATTTAGCGTTAAGGGATAATAATAAATGGTGGAGACAATTTGACATGGTAAAAAGAGAACCAGTCTTGAGAAGTCACTTAACCTCCAAGACTACCCTTCCCTCCCACCAAAACTATAATTATGGGCAAACTGCTTAAAGGAGCAAGTTTCCACACCAAGAGTTCTAGACACTAGAATGGAGTTAAAAATAAATGTGAAAATGATACCTAATTTAAAACATGGGGTTCTCATGGACCTCACAATCTTTTTATAACAAGACCACAGAACACTTATATGGTAGAGCATATTTTATGAAACAAGATCTATGGAAAAGTATAGCCAGGACCCAAATCCTCCCACACCCAGAACACAATATGGGGACAGTAGAATACGTGGGGTGTTTTCATCTCGCTTCATTCTCTTGGCACATGAAATGGACACCTACTCAAATTCCCCGTTGGCAAAGAATAACAGTGGATATTACTGTGGGAAATGCTAATGCTGGGTGACTTTACCTCAGCAGAGAAATGCAGATGGCATTGGAAACACTACACAACTTCCTCTACCTGTGTCAGTGGGGGGGGGGGGGGGTAAGGGTAGCACCAGCCACTTTTCCTGATGTAGGAAACTAAGACCCTTTGGACTCTGCTGCATCTGTGTGAAGAAGAGCTGAGAAGAAAAAACTCAGCATTAAGATTTTTTGCTTTTCTTTCCACTAGCCATACTCCTCTCCCACCCCCAACTCGTTCACACTGAGGTTCTCGCCAATTGCTTTAACATATGGAACATGTGAAGAACGGATCAAATTCCCACAGCCGCTAAATACAAGTTATGACTACTCCGGCTTTTTCATAGTAAAGCTCGTCATTTTCTGCTTCATGGACTAGAACTCCATGCCAACTAGAAGTTCCAATTCTTCCCCCCCCCCTTGCTACTTGGATTTAGCCGTTTTGGGGGGACCAGATGGTGTTTTTGCCATTTATAACCGATAATCAATTGTTTTGTGAATTTAATTTTCCAAGCAAGAACTGAAATACTTAAAAATCAAAATTCCAATCTGGGTACTGCTTGTGTTGGAAGAAAATTGTCAGAAGCACCAAGTGCCCAGCTCTTTTTCAGAGAGAATTTTTTAAAAATGTATTTTTTTAAAGAGCCCTTATATTGTTTGCCTTCATAAAAACAAATGAGAAGAAAGAATAAACAAACTGAAAAATAAACACTGAAAGAAGGGATAACATGTCTGAGGAAAAGATTCAGAGATAATCAAGGACTTTCTTTTTTTAAATCTAATCACTGGGTAATTTCTGAGTTGTGCACAAACTAACTAGTGAAAAATGCATAGCAATGACAAAGCAACCCTGACTAGTCATGGAAGTAATATTTTTTTATGTACATGTTTGCTAGTCTCAGCTGGCTGTGCTACTGATTTCACACTGTCCTTATAGAGGGGTAGTTTAATCTCTAAGCCTCAATTTTCCTTTTTATGAAATAAGGTTAACAATAGCTTCTTTAACTCATGTTGATATTGTGAAAATGGCATATTAAAAACTATGACTAAGTTATTCAACAAACATTAACTTCTTAACTATGCTAGGTACTAGCCAAAAGATTTATTTAAATGAAAAAATTACTGTATTCTACTGAAGCAGATTGGATACATTAAAATATAATAAAAGCTGGAGTACAACAGGACAAAGATGATCAAAAAAAATCACAAATACATTATTGTGAGGGACCTTAGATTTCTGGTCCAATCTCATATTACAAAAGAAGGAAACCAAGGCTCATAACAGTAAAAAGATTTCATTTTATAAGCATTTATTATACTCCAGTGATATGCAGGATATAGGAGTAGTTCCCAGGAACTCAGTAATAACATTTCCTGCCCTAAAGGAGCTTACATTTTAATAGAGGAAAACACTGCATACATAGATAAGTAAATTACAAAGGAGACACAAAGAATGCCAAAGTCTTTTAATTCAGGGAGTGGTGTGGGGGAAAGAGAAAAGTTAAGGGGGAAGGGTGGGGATCAAGAAAAGCATCTGGTAGATAGATTTGAGAACTGGGGATCTTCCTAAATTCAAATTTGGTTTCAGGCACTTATTAGCTATGTGACCTTGTTTTCTTAACCCTATTTATCTCAGTTTCCCCCCTCTGTAAAATACCTGAAGGACATGGCAAACCACTCTAGTCTCTTTGCTCAGAAAACCCCAGATAGGGTCAGGAAGAGTAGGATATGATTGCACAGTCACTATAGATTTAGCCTTGGAGAAGAGCCTTTGCAGAATCAAAAATAACAAAAGGTGGAGGTGAAAGAGTTGCATATTCTTGGCACGAGGGACAACCTCTGCAAAGGGGAAAGGAAATGGAATTGGAATATGGGACCTGAGAGAAAGATAGGGAGAAGAGATAGAAGACAGAAACAGAAAAAGGAAGAAAAAAGAAAAGGGAAAAAAGAAAGAAAAGAGAGAGAGGAAAAAAAGAAAAGGGAAAAAACAGGAAAGAAAAAAGAAAAGAAAAAAGAAGTGGAGAAGAGGAAAGAAGGAAAAAAGGAAGGAAAAAGAGGTGAGTATTTGCTTATTACCTACATAAATGTAAGGAGACAAAAAACATAGCATATCAAGCAGTCAGTCTAACAACATCCTGCTAAGTACAAGCAGAAAGACAGTTTCTGCTCTCAAGGAGCTTACATTCTAATGAGGAAAGATTATATGTAAAGAAAAGCTCAAAGGGGTAAAGAATGGAAAGGAGAGAAGGAAACAGCTAGCATAGAGTATACAAAAGAGAGGAATATAAAATGAGGTTAGAACTAGACCGCTAGAGCCCTTAAATACTAGACTTAGTTTTTATTTTATTCTAGTGGCAAGAGGGAGACACCGAACATTTTTGAACTAGGAAGTAAAATGATTAAATCTATATTTTAAAAAGTTTATTATAGCTAGCTGGCATATCAACCAGCACCTGAGGTGAGGAAGACCCTTCAAATTCAGGCTCAGCCTCAGATACTTGACAAATCAAGGAATCTCTGCCTCAGTTTCTTCATCTGTAGAATGGAGATATTTGTAATTTTGTGTAATGATATTTGTAAAGCAGGTAGCAGAGAATCTGACATGGTAGGCACTATATCTATCCATATATATATATAAATATATACATATATATACATATATATGTATATATATACATATATATATATATATATATATATATATATATATATAAAACTAGCTAGTTTGGTGATAACAGCAACCGCAGATGTTAGGCAATTACAATATTCCAAGTAAGAAGTAATTAAGGTCTATACTGAGGCATTAATAGTATGAGTGGAGATATTGACAGTGAGGATTAAAAGATGAAGAGACTTAAAAGTGTTGCAGAAATAAAATTCACAAGACTTCACAAGTGATGGGATGTGGAAGATGAGGGAGAGGGAAGATAACTCCAAGGTTTTGATCCTTGATGCTTGAGAGAATGATGGTTTGCCTTCAACAGAGATAGAGAAACTGGAATAAATGTTAGCTTCTTGAGTTGAAAGGAAGGTAGTCTTTGAATTTAAATTGTATTATTATAGAATTCAAAAGTCCCTTAGGGCTATTGTCAGAAAATAGACTATAGAACTATAAGATTCATTGGTCTGACCCAGTATGATATTTCTTGTGTTCTGAAATTGAGACTAAGATTATTTTATCTTTTGAAGTTTTACCATTCTATATCTCTTCATATAATATAATTTCAGGTAACTCATATTCAAGATTGTTTGATAAACACTTTCTTCAATGCATACACTGTTTTCTCTCCTGAAAATAACTATTAGTGCCAAAGAAATGGGAACATTAGTGATCATTGAAAACTATATATAATCTACCCTCTAGAGACAGAACAGTAGGTCCACAAAGCAAGGAAATTTGTCATGGAGGATCAGTCCTTGGCTTGAATCATCTAGGTAGCTTTGTTTGGTTGTTTTGTTTTTTGAGGCAACTGGAGTTGTGACCTGCCCAGAGTCACACGGCTAATAGTGTCTGAGGCAGGATTTGAACTTGGCTCTATCTATTGAACCAACTAGTAGCCTCTAACTAGGTATATTGTTAATATTACTATTGTCAATAATAATAATAATAAATATGATACATTATGGGAAATAATACATAAAATATGTTTTGCAAACCTTAAAGTACTATATAAATCTTAGTAATGGTAATAGTAGTAGTGGTGGTAATGTGGTGGTGGTAGTATTGGTGATAGTAGTGCTGGTGTTAGTAATATTAGTGGTGGTTGTTGTTATAATTTTATCTCATTCTCCTAAAGCAGTAGTAGTGGTAGTTGTTGTTTTGTTGTTGCTATCTTATTCTTCTAATTTTCTTCAATGGAGTCCAGATAAGAAAGAGGCTGGAGACAAGTTGCAAACCTGTTGTTCTTTTACAATCAATATTCTTCAGACTACTGCACCAGTGGATGAAATAACTGCTTTTTTGTAATTGAATAAAGCTTTCAATTGAAGGAAAGTGCTACTCCTACAAGAAGACAGGATAGGGTGGTACATGTACCTCATCCTTTTCCCACATGGTTTTCATTTCATAAGATTTCTATATTTTGAAAATGTTTTGATTCCAAATAGTTTGAAACATTTTGCATGGAAATATCTATTAAAATATTGTTCTTTAATTTTTATGGATTAGTGTTACTTTAAGAACATTTTCAGTAGCACTTTTATCTATGATAGTGCTCCAGTTCCAAAACATTTTGTTTCTTGAATTGTCAAGGACATTTTGAGGTCAGTTCTGTAGTGTAAGGATTTTTCTTCTTTTTGTTTATTTATTTATTTTTAGGTTTTTGCAAGGCAAATGGGGTTAAGTGGCTTGCCCAAAGCCACGCAGCTAGGTAATTATTAAGTGCCTGAGACCAGATTTGAACCCAAGTACTCCATACTCCTGACTCCAAGGCCGGTGCTTTATCCACTGTGCCACCTAGCCACCCCTCTTCTTTTTGTTTATTATGAATAGTTAGATTGTAATAGATAATTCTAAACAGCAGATTGTATCTTATTGGGTATTCCAGGAGGTCCTAAATTATTGCCAGCTATATTGATGTATTATATAGTTCCTACCAATTCTTTCCCTACTTTACATTGATCAGAAAGTCTAAACTCCTTAGGGCTAACTTTTCTATAATCTCTGATATTGATGACCCAATCTTAGATGCATATTATAAATTCTTCCTTTTCTACAACAAATCCACAAGACTAACCCATTCATACAAAGTTTCTTCATCAACACATCTATTGTTAATTGAATTCATGTGGATGTTACCTACAGAGGGCCTTTTGATTCTGCTCTTGGATATTAGCTGCTTCATAAATACCATCTATAGGCAAACTGTTTTCTGATATATTTAATAAAACCTGTGGTAAGTATTCGTCATCAACCTTCACCACGTTTAAGTAGGATGGTGACTATTGCAAAAATTTTCTGTAAGACTTTAGACTGTTTTTCTTTACTGTAAACTATATCAAGTTTTTTCTTTCAATGGAATGGGGAAGCATTCATCTTTCCATATAGCCAGTGATTTCTCATGCACCATACTCTGTTTCTTTCTTACTATTTACCATTATTACTATAATTAGTATAAACATTTTTTAAGTTTTTTAATTAAATTTAATTTAATTAAAAAATTTGGGGGCGGCTAGGTGGCGTAGTGGATAAAGCACCGGCCTTGGAGTCAGGAGTACCTGGGTTCAAATCCGGTCTCAGACACCCTAACCCTAACCCTAACCCTAACCCTAACCCTAGCTGTGTGGCCTTGGGCAAGCCACTTAACTCCATTTGCCTTGCAAAAACCTAGAAAAAAAAATTTTTTTAAATCAGTTCACTTGTTAAGCACCTACTTTTCAAAGTACTGGGAATATAAAGAAGTTTTAAATTGTCAATACTTCTACCAAAAGCAAAGTTGTAAAGTACTTCTTAAACTTATCTCACTGACAGTTATAAGTTTAAATTATTGATTTATAAGTTTAAATTATTAAAAGTTTATGAAGTTAAAAAGTTTATCACTTGCCCAACACCCCTGAATGGTAGGTACTACAGATAATATCCTCCACTTTCAGATGAGAAAATTAAGGCTCAGTACCCATAGCCCTAAGTTTAGCTTCTTATCCTGCTGTGTCTCTCTAGCCATCTTCAGGTACATACGGCTAATACACAATGCAGATAATCTGTACTACATCGGAATTGCTAGAAGTTGACAGTAGAGCTAAAATCCTGTTATACTGAAGTCCAGGCTCTTTTCTCATGCTGGAATCTGACTTCTCAAGCACCCATTGAAGAAAAGGAATCTGGTCAGATAAGGAAACCTTTCTGTCATACTGAGATTTTCATAGTTCTGGCATTTTTGTACCAGAGTTTTCTACACCCCATGAAACAATGAAAGGAAGTAAGACCAGCACTTTTGTCCTCAACCAGAGAATGAACAATTTCAGTCATGAGCTTAACAGTTTAATTAAAGTTGGAGAAAGCAAGAAGAGAAGAGGGGGTTGTATGGCTAATTTTCTTTATCTTGCCAGCGGGGCAAGAAGATTGTATTTGTTAGTGGTTTTCTAATATGGAAGAAATAGCTTGAGAGAACATTTCAACTTGACATTGGATTTCACTGACAGTGACAGACAGCCCTGGGTGGGATTGGAGGGATTGTTGCATCAGAAGCAACTCAACTAATTATCGAAAATAGACCTTAGTTTTTCTTTCCAAGCTGAAATGCAATTGGTTATGATGCCAAGAAAAGTTTCTCTCTCACATACTTTAAAAGTCCTATTTGCCTGATATGATATCATAATTGTCAGATCTGGCTTTGTGATAATTCCACAGCAGTGCAGGCTGGCTTGCCATGTGGCAGGATTTGGGCAAGATCCATTAAAAATAGATATTGATATCTATAGATTTTCATAAAGCCACAAATATAAAATAGCCATATTATTAATATGAGATTGTATCACTCATGCTTGCTAAAACATGACAATGGCAGTATAACTTTGTGTAATAGGAGTTGTAAACAGCACACGCACGGAATAGAAATTATATCCTCATCCATGGAAAATAGTAAGAAGCACCAACTCTAAGTTTGTCCTTGGAGTCCCAGGACAGATGGATCTGAGTCTCTAAGTTTGTCCCTCTATTTTTCACATGTTCTTCCAATCCCTTGACGGATTTAAAATTGATTGGTCCACCTTTGTTGCTTCTCTCTCTCTCCTGGTTATTTGTGCCTGACTGGTGGGCTACTTAGAGATTTTACATTTTGGCACCAAAGCGCACATGTTTATTCATTCTTCAGACTCTGTCAACTTAAATCAAACCATTGTCTGGCTTATGACAAACACCAACCCCGAAATTTTCAAAGGCTGCATGTGGTTTAGCAATGCAACTCACATTAAAGTCAATGTCTGCCTAAATCCTGTGTAACTCTTTGAAAATGTAGGGGTTTGTCAAAAGGGTTCCAGAAAAGGAATAATCAACTTACTGTTTTGCAGATTTAACTGGGAGGGTTTTTTTCCCCTTTCTAAAAGTTATTCCTCCTCTCTAAGGATGTCTTTCTATCATTGAGCTGGACTCCCACATGGTGCTTTGAATATCTTCTTTTACCTGTCCCTAGACTGTGAAGAACTAAAGTTCAGTTTGTTTAAAGATCCGTGTGAAAAAAAAAGGGGGGAAGCTTAATTTCAGTCTTTCATGTTCACTGACAGCATTGTCACTTGCTAAGCTATTTCTCTAAGACTTTCGTTACAGTACTAATATCTCTCTATATATTTTATTTATGTGACTTTGGCTGTGATGAATAACACATTTATGCAAAAATCTCAATATATCTACAAGATGCCAATACACAGAATGAGCAAGCTATCCCCCACTGCAGTTAATAAAATGCAGTAAATAGCAAATAGTTTCAGAAGCAATTAGTATAGTTCATGACTTCAATTACCAAAAAAAAAGCCCTTATGATTTCTAATAATTGTTATTTATCTTTCATTTGAAGTAGTCCTCTTGTATGCATCAATTCTGGCCTAGAAATAACATGTGAGAATAAGAAAGGGGAATAGAAATTCAGAGCAAATGACTCTTCTCCAAAAGCTGCTCCATGGCTCTTTGGATTGAACCTACTCTATTCTGTGAACCACTCTTTTCCTGGTCCCTGGAGTCAATCATCAAAGTTCTCAGTTCACAAGGCCAAGACAAGTACTTTATTTTGTTTACTGATGGGTCAGGAAAAGACAATTTTATGAAGTACTAGGATTGGAAAGATAGAACTTCCAACATGGTAGTATCCTCCTGTGGTAGGAGAATAATCCACTAAATTTTTCCTTCCCAGCCCACCCCCAAACCATGTGGACAAGGATAGTTCTTTTTCCATTAGAAAGGATTGGAACTTAAAAAATATTGAAGTTTTTGAAAACTGATTGGTTCAGGGGTGGCTAGGTGGTGCAGTGGATAGAGCACTGGCCCTGGAGTCAGGAGTACCTGAGTTCAAATCCAGCCTCAGACACTTAATAATTACCTAGCTGTGTGGCCTTGGGCAAGCCACTTAACCCCATTGCCTTGCAAAAAAAAAGAAAGAAAGAAAACTGATTGGTTCAGGGATCTAAGTTTGTGCTTTAGATATGGGGTTTTCTTGGCAGAGATACTGGAATAGTTTGCCATGTTCATTTTACAGAGGAAGAAACAGAGACAAACAGGGTTAAGTATCTTGCTCAGGGTCACACAGCTAATAAGTGCCAGAGGCTGGATTTGAACTCAATAAAATGAGTTTCCTGACACTAGACTATCCATTGTGTTACCTGCACCTGAGACCAAAAGGTCATGAGGAACTTCATTCATTTCTAAGCAACATGGAGAAAGAAAGGCTTCCATCGATTAGACCACAGCTTGTCTTCATTTGAAGGTCCTTCTGCCATAGCTAAATATCTTCCTTTCTCTTAATGATTAGATGGACCATTTCATTCTAATCTTATTTGATGTACTAGCCCAACCTTGCTAACCACAGCCATAACACCTCTCCAATATGAAGTAGGACATGGCCTTCAAATATAACTTGTGACATCCTTGGCTAAGGAATTTCCTCTAAGGAACAGTGCTTTTCAGGAAATACCAATCATAGCCTGTCCAAGTTTATGGACAGAATGTGTCACCATGAATACAGTTTACAAAGAAAATACTTTTGCGCCATATCAAGTATGTCTAAATAATGAGTTTTAATATACCACTGACTCCGGTACCCATTTAGTTAACTTACAGAACCAAGTTGGAAGGAGACTCTTAGGGCCGGTTAACTAGTCCATGTCTTATCACCTCCCTTCCACCCACATGATAGCAACATACCTAAGTCACTCTATATTGACGGATCTCTATCTCACTTTTCCAAAACTTCCAAGGACTGACCAATGTTTGAAATGACAGACTGGAACAGTATTAAGAAAATCATATCTGATGTTTAAATGTCCAGCTCCTCCGTTTAAAACTTACTAAGGACCTTTCACCTTTGTAATGAAGCTAACAATGTAATGCTGGTAAAATTACATGTGTTCAGCATCTATTGCAAATACAATTTCATTCTGATTTACAATTTACAAAATTATCTCTTCCACCCCCTCCAGATATGCATTGTGGCCCATCCATAGGCCTTTAATAACGACTTGTTTTGTTATGAAAATGGGGAAATGGGGTAGGCAGGGGCTTTTTTTCTTCTTCCCCACCCCTTATTCCTCAGATGTGATAATAAAACAAAGTCTTTTGATTTTAAAGAAATCCTATTGAGGACCCAAAGGCTGTCATCACAAGAGCATCACTTCTTCATTATCTGATTTCTTTTCTCAATTGGCAGTGCTTTATAGAGAGCTGTATTCTTTCAACACTATGATAAAGGGGTATTTGAAATAAACAGAAGAGCCCCTAGTCAGTGAATACCTCAGATTGCTATGGACTGTGACTTTTAAAACCAGTTCCTAGGAACTCAGCCTTTTTATCTTCAAATGTTCAAAATTAATTTGCCGAACCATACATATGGGCTCTCTCGTCACTAAAATCATCTTTAAAACCGCTGGAGGTTTTGGAGGCTTTGCTTTCCAAACAGAAACAGAGGGGTAGCTATTTCTGTTGTGTCTTCCCCCCCCCCATTGATTTATTTATTTGAATAATTGAGAAAAGAGATATGTTTTACAGAGGGCAAGAGGGCTGCAGCTAATGCACGCCCAGTGCATACACAACACCAGTTCAACTCAATTATCTAGGGTCTGGGGAGACTCCAACCTGCCCATTTCTGTTTCTCAGAGGCAGCCTGAAAAATCACCCAAATGGAACGGGCGTGCTGAATCAGGTTACAATGGCCAATTCCATATTCTCATCATTTTAAAAAGATTGCTCTTATACTCAGAGAGGCTAATACAGCATTGCAAATAAGTACCAAAAAGGGGGGGAAATGCCAGTCTGCATTTTTTACAGTCTGCCCTTTCCCAGGAGAGATGCAAGTATAGGCAAAGGTACCCAACTAAGCAGCCCCTCCAAAGTATGGGGACCCAGAAACTGAAGGGACAGATCTCCAAAGAAATCACAAAGTAAAGACTACTCCTATAGCTCACTATGCATTCAAGATTAACTCATTTAAGATATTTATAGGACATTACCAAAGACTTATTTTTCACTCAAGATGCCCTCTGATATCTCAACACAGAGAGTTTGCTAAAGTTTACAGGGGAACAGGAGTTTAGACAAAGTCCCTACAAGCAGAAAACACTTCCTACTATAGACCCATTCACTGACTGTGTGTCTATTGTACCAAGAGGGAATGGTTGAGAAACTGGGCACAGGGTGATGAAATTTTCAACCACAATGCTCCTCAGAGACCATCAACTAAATGTAGAGGTTTGCAATCTGTTGAGAAGAAAAGAGTGCTTACAACATAGTAGGTACTTTATAAATGCTTATTGATTGATAAGTTATTATAGTCTTTACTGGTTAACCATCAGTCTTTGAACTATTGATAGGAGTTTTCAAAGACATTAAAGACTCCATAAAACATATTTCCATTTACTAGTGACTACATGGAAACCTTCTCAAATTTCTCTCCTTACCACTTATTACCCTTGGGGCTGTGGTCTACGAGGAAAAAAAAATCAAAAAAGTTCTCTTTCTGCTCTCATCAGTAAAATTATCACCCACTAACCCCTACATACATCATATATTCAAGACCTTGAGATCTGTTGGTATTTCCATTAAAAAAGGGTTTTTAGGATTTGTACCCACTCTACTGACTAGTTTAATAAGACTGGTGATTTTGTCAATATTACTGCTTTCACCAGATCATAACCTTTCCATAACTTAATAGAGGATCTTCATTACGTTCTATAGGGGAAATAAAAGCATGTATATATTAGGCTGAAAGAATGACCTCACAGAATCTGTAGTGGTCCACCTTCCAGTTGTTATCAATCTTTCCAAGCTTAGGCTATTCTTCTCATAAAGGACCTATAGTCCATTAGTGGATCATAGTCAAATCCTTTCCACCTTGAAATGTTCTTATTGCTCTCCTACTGACTGCAAGGAGCCAACATCATCCCCATGCTACAATGAGGCATCCAGTGATGGGGGAAGCATAGAAGAGAAGAAAGACAAATGAACAGAGAAGTCAGAAATCTACTTCAAGGAACAAAACAAATAGCAAACTACTGCTTTTATCTCAGTTTTAACCTGTGTTCAAATTCTGACTGTACTTGCTATCTTTGTGAAGTTGGGTAAATAACTACTTCTTTATGGGCCTAAGTGTCCACATCTCTAAACTGAAGAGGGTTGAACTAGATGATATTTAAGATCTCTTGTAGTTCTAGATCCTTTGACTTCAGTGGATAAAATGAATAAACAAATAGAAATAGAATCAGGATTATTTATCATTCACATCAATTATTACTTATCCTGAGCAAATATGACAACCAAGTTGATAATGGTACAAATATTTATTTTAGAGTTAAGAGGTATGGGAATGTAAAAAAGAAGAGACACACGTGTGTATATATATTTTATATATATGTGTATATATATATATATATATATAATATGTGTGTATGTATACACATATACAATATGCCTGTATATATATATATATATAGTATATTTATACATGGGTGTGTATTTATATAAATGTGTGTATTCACATACACACACATGAACACATACACACTACACACTTTACCTAATATCTATTTCTAAGAACTTTTCAAGTTAAAAGGAGAAATTCCCCTCTCTTCCCTCTGAATTCCTTTTCTGTATTTTAAAAATTGAACAACCGATATTTATTGATACAGATTCTGTTTTCATTTTTTGGGTGAGATACTATAAATTATAGGACAGTTTGTACACTCAAGGTGCTTACACTATAGTTGAAGAAATGACCACAACCCAAATATATGTGTACAAAGTCTCATCTCTGTGCCTTTGAACTTACAGTCCCTCATGTATCCAATGCATGCCCTCCTCACTTCCTCCTCATAGAACCACTTCTCTGTTCAAAACACAGTTTAAGCATGACCTTCTGCAGGAAGATTTCCCCAAATCCTTCCCTGTTCCCCCACACACACATTGCTACAGCTCTCCCTACCATTTTGAATTTAACCATTTTGCTTTTTTGTATGTATTCTCTTTATATTATTTCTATATGCTGAAATATGTAATTCTCTTCATTAGAATGTAAGCTTTTATGAAAAGGGATTAATTCTTTCCATTTTTCATTTTTAAAATTTTATTTTGTTTTTAAAAAAAATTTTAATTTAAAAATTAAATTTTTAACTAAATTAAATTGAATTAAATTTAATTTAAAATTAAAATTTTAATTTTTTTTAAATTACATACAAAGATAGTTTTCAACATTCATCCTTTTGCAAGTTTTTGAGCTCCATATATTTCATTCTTTTTATGTTAATCCCCAAGCAAAATTTTGTGCTTGGTACATAGTAGGTGCTTAATAAAATGCTATGATGGATTGGTTATAAAGTAGTACTAGGAAGTATATTAGAATTGTCAGAAAAGAGAATCAATTATATGCTTTCAATAGAATTTTTTAATAAAATTATTTCTCATTAAAACAGATTTAGCATCAAATTATACCTCTGAAACAAATTAAGTAACAAAAGGTCTGTTATATAATAGGATTGTCCTACAATATGGAGCTTGTCTTTAGCAAACATATCAATATGTGAATGGAGGAGTATGACATAGTACACTGATTTCTTAAGTAATCCATGAATAGAAAGGATTGTCTCAGGGAAGTTGTGGTTCACTGGAAGTCTTCAACAGAGACAGGATCCCCAGTGGTCCATTTGTCTGACATGTTGTTGTAGAGATTTTTTTCAGTTATGGGTTGAGCTGAATGGCCTTTAAGGTAACTTTTCTTTCCTTGGGAGTGTCATGGTCAGACCTTTGCTTTATAAAAATCATCTTGAAACCTTTGTTGGCCAAAGATTAGAAGGCAGAAAGATATAAAGCAGGAACATCAGTTACAAAGTTACTAAAATAATCCAGATGAGAGATAGCTGATTACTTATGTAGGTAGGTTCGATAAGCAGAAAGGAAGAAAAAGAATTAAAAAGAAAGAGAGCAAGAGAGATGATAGGGAGATAGCTCAATAAACACAGGTCAGGGTCTGTGTTAAATGCCAAGGATACAAATATAAGCAATTAAAATAATTTCTGTCCTTAAGGAGCTTACATTCTAATTGAAGAAGACAATAAATAAAAGAGGAACTGGAAGAAGAATGAGGCAAGGTGTGATATTACAGAAGTGTAAATAAAAGTCTAATTCTGGAGATGATAAGGTAAAAGTTCTGTTCTCAAAGGTTAGCATCCCTGGTGCTGAGTTTCATGGTAAGATGGGGAAAAATGGGGATGAAGTACAAAGAGTCAGAACAGCAAAGGGTAGAGATGACCTATAAGGGGTATGGAAGCCTAATTTCTAGGCCAGATGAGAAGAAAACTCATCTATCAGTATATCATCCCAGAGATGAAATCTTAAGGTTTGAGGAAAGAACAAGGTAGAGAAGTTGAAGAGTAAAACGAGTAGATTTAGCAGTTAGTGGAACATGTATAGTAAATGAAAGTAAGGAAAAAAGAGGGACAATGAGATTACGGACATAGATGACATAAAGGATCATGGTATCATTGACTGAAAGAGGGAACTGTGGATAGCCTTGAGGAGAAAAGGAATGATTTCTATTTTGAACATGTTGAGTTTGAGATGACTAGAAATCTTGGTATTGCTATCTAGTGGGCAGCTGATAGTGAAATACTAGAATTTAGAAGGAAGACCCAGACTAGAAATACAGACTTAGATGTTCTCAGCATAAAGAAGATAATTAAATTCATGAAGATGTTGAAGTCACCAAGAGAGAAAGTTAAAATTAAAAAAGAGTGCAAGGATAAAATTTTGGGGTGTACCCATAGTTAAGCTGTGTGATATGTAAGGCAGAAGGAGAACTAGTAGAAAACAGCTTTATTGGATACTTGCATAAGAGAAAGTATCACAGGGAAGAAGGTAGCTAATAGCATCAACAGCTGCAGAGAAGTCAAGAAGGATGAGGATGGAGTAAAGACAATCAGATATATCAATAAAGAGCTCACTGGTAATTTTAGAAAAAGCAGTTGCAAAATGACAAGAGCAGCAGAAATGGAGGCAATAGGCTTTTCTTGGTATTTGAGATATAGGAAAGACTGATATAGGACAATAGCTTAAGAGAATGGCGATGTCTACTGTTTTTTCAGTGTTGAAGGGATTTGGATATGTTTGTAGGCACAAGAAAGGAGCCACTAAAGAGGAAGAGTATGGAGACTTGAGAGAGAAAATGATTATGGGAGACATTTATTGGAAAAGATGGAAAAGAATGGGATCAAGGATAGTTGTAGAGGAGTTCGCCATGGTGAAGAGAGGATTCATGTCTTTACTCACGTCTAGGGTAAAAGAGGTGAGAATGGGGAATGATTTCAAAAGATTGTGAGATATGGAGAAGGGGAATATAGAAACCTCAAGATAAAAGATCTCTTATCTCAGTAAGACATGAGACAAAGTCTTCGACTTAGAGGATGAGAGAATGTATGTGGGAGATTGTGTATGTGTGCTTGCATGTGTAACTGAGAACTGAATAGTCAAGCTAAACAATTAAGAAATTCTAAAAGGATTATGTTGATGAAGTAAACCTGGGTGAGAGGTTGAGTTTCAGTTCTATTTCATCTTTGCGATCCCATTTTCCAGTTTTCTTGGCAAAGATACTGGAATGGTTTGCCATTTTCCTTTCCAGTTCATTTTACAGATGAGGAACTGAGGCAAACAGAGATAAAAGATTTGCCAAGGCTCACACAGCTAGTAAGTGAGACCAGATTTGAACTCAGAAAGATAAGTGATTCCAAGTGCATTGCTATATCCACTGTACTACCTCACTACCCTAAGGTGAAATAAGATAATATATATGTAGAAACCCTCTTCAAAACATCTTAAATTATTTCATTTTGCTCCTGTCTAAAGAAAGGGGATAGTCAAAATCAGTGGTCCTCAACTTTTTTAAATAAGAGGAGTATGTTTTAACAACCACAAAAAACCAAATGAACAAGACCTACACTATTAGCCCACATCCATCAATACAAAATTCAATAATAAAACACCAGTTCTTGTGTGCAACAACTCCTTGACTTTTCAATGAGTAGACAGTCCACAAATGGGAGACTACTGGTCTAGATGTTCTTTTTTTTCCATATCCTTTATATCTTAAGGAAGTTATGATTCAGCAACATTATTTAAAAACAATAGGATAGAAACTGTCCTATTCTTTTCTTTATTTGGTACTGCTTCTGACTTTTCAGTCTTCACCTACATATATCAACTTCCCACTTAACCCTGGAAGATCTTTCCTCCCTTTGGTGAGTTCCAGCCCAAACTGACCTTTTGAGGAAATACCCAGACCTCACTCTTCTCTTAACTGAAATTCTGTCTTACCTGCATACCAACACAGAGAATTTCTACTCCCTCCTACCTCCTCCCTCACTTTTCTGCTTCCTTTTACATCTTATCTTTTTCATTAGAATATAATATCATTGGTGGGGCTAGGTGGCACAGTGAATAGAGCACAAGCCTTGGAGTCAGGAGTACCTGAGTTCAAATGTGACCTCAGACACTTTATAATGACCTAGCTGTGTGGTCTTGGGCAAGCCACTTAACCCCATTGCCTTGCAAAAAATAAAAAATAAAAAAAGAATATAATACCATTGAGGGCAGAAACTATAGTTTTGCTTCTATTTGTATTCCATATACTTAGTACTTAATAAATAGTAAAAGTTAAATACATGCTTTAATTGACTTAACATGAGAGTGGAATTAAAGCAGAGGATCAGAAAGTGAAAAACCTTCTTCTTTCTTTCTTCCCTAAGCCTACCTTCACACATACACCTCTCCCCACACACACACACACTCCAAACACAAATATACACACACACATAAAGTCAAAGACAGAAATAGAGAGAGGCAAAGAAACAAAGAGAGACACACAGACAGACATGGATTTACTGGAACTGGAATTCAGTTATTCTATATCTCAGTCATATGTTTAGAGTAATCCATGTCTACTTATGGGGCAACTAGGTGACACAGTGGTTAGAGCTCTGGAGTCAGGAAGACTTATTTTCCTGAATTCAAATCCAGCTTCAGACACTTTCTAGCCATATGAACCTGGGTATGTCACTTAACCCAGTTTATCCCAGTTTCTTGAGCTGTAAAATGACCTAGAAAGGGAGATGACAAAACACTGCAATATTTTTGTCCTAAATGGGGTCACAAAGTGTCAGACACAACTGAAAATAGTGACTGAACAATAACATGTCTTCTTATGCTACAAGGTCCTGAAAGAATGACATCATCTTCCTTATTTAGATTTTTTTAAAAATTATGATTGTACAATACCACTACTGGGTCTGTATTCTGAAGAGATCATGAAAAAGGGGTAAAAATCCCACATGTACAAAAATATTCATAGCAGCTCTTTTTTGTAGTGTCAAAGAATTGGAGTTTGAGGAGATGCCCATCCCTTGGGAAATGGCTAAAAAAATTGTGGTATATGTATGTGATGAAACACTATTGTTCTATAAGAAATCATAAGAGATAGGATTTCAGAAAAGCCTGGAAAGACTTGCATGAATTGATGCTGAGTGAAATGAGCAGAACCAGAAAAACAGTATGCACATTAACAATAACATTGGGTGATGATCAATCATGATGGAATTGTTCATTTCAACAGTATAATAATCAAAGACACTTTTAAAAGTTTTGTAATGGAAAATATCATCCATATCCAGAGAAGGAACCAAGTTTAAATGAAGACCAAAGCTTATTATCTTCAATTTTTAAAATTTGACTTATGTATTATATCTTTTTTTCTCTCTAATGTTTTCTTTCTTCCATTTGGATCTGATTCTTCCCCCACAACATGTTCAATATCAGTCTATGTTTAGCTTAGTTATAAATATAGAGTTTATATCATTTTTCTTTCCTTCAAGGGCAGGGGGGAGGGGAGGGAGGGAGAAAAATTGTAAAAGTCAAAACCGTGCAAAAACTGATTGGTAAAAACAACTGCTGTATGTACTTGGAAAACCAAATAAATAAAATATTTAAATTTTTTTTAAAAAATTTAAACTCTTTGAAGGCAGGAAAGTGTACTTTTGTATCTCCAGTGATGAACACATATTTTTCATACAGTTCTTAATAAATGCCTTTTATTCATTCATTCAAAAAAATTCTGGCTACATTATAAACTATGCTGTCTGACATTCTCTTATATAATCCAGAAAAAAAAATGGAACATTTTAGATAGACTCAAACAATTCTAAAGGGCACTGACGATGACTCCACTCAAGTCTCCTAGGGTGAGTAACACTTTTCTTAGAGGAAAATTAGAGGAAGTTAGAGTCCCAGGCAGGGTAAAGAGACAGAATGTGATACAACCAAACAATTAAGCCTACAGAGAGTAGAAGTCAGTCAGTCAATAAGTATTTATTAAGCATGTACAATGTGGTGGACACTAGGTTAACCATTAGGATACAAAGAAAGACAAAAGATAGTTATTGATCTTAAAAAGATCAAAGTCTAATGCATAATAGCCAAGTGGCAAGAATTCCCTTCAATGATATCCTAGACTTTGTCACAACTCTCCAGAGCTCTAGCTTCTGGAAAACCTGTTCAATGGTATTGTAGTTCAATTATCAAGCCAGCTGGGTAAGTTCTCTCCACTTCTGCTTGTTCTTATTCTGGTTGGAATTGAGAGATATTGGAAAGTACTACGAATTAGACTGCCTTTGTGAATCTTTTAGTTGACACGAATCTCAAAGTTCCAGTCATAAGAGAATTCACATAAGATACATCATTCCATTTTTGGTTAACTTTGTTAGAAAGTGGTTCTTTATATAACTATGCTTTCCTATAATTTAGAATAATGGAATATCAAAATTGGATTCCAGAGTTCATCTAATCCATGACATACTTGAAGCAGTAATCCTCTCTACAACATCCAGACAAATAAGTACTTATCCAACTTCCACTTAAAGAACCCCCATCTCCAGCCATAGACAATTCCTCTTGAGGCAGCTCATTCCATTTTTGGACAGCTCTAATTATTAGAAAGTTTTTCCTCTGCTTCTCTGTAACTTTCACCCATTGCCATTTGTTCTGCCTTCTGGGAACAAGAAAAACAAGCCTAATCCTTAGTCCACATGACAGCTCTTCAATTATCTAAAGAAAGGTATTATGTGGCCCTCATAAGCCTTCCTCAGAATAAATATTCCCATCCTTCAACTGTTCCTTGAGTTGCATACTTTGAGTCTCCTCACCATTTTGGTTCTTCCATGTATACTCTTAGCTTGTCAGAACAGAACACAATTGGTCAGATGTGGTTTTACTAGGATAGAATAAAGAGGAGTGATCATCTCCCTTGTTCTTGACACCTGACTTGTGTTAATGTTGCTTGAGATTACAAGAACTTTTTTTTGGCAGCTGTTACCTGTTAATTCATAATGTTCTTACAACCCACTAAAGACCCCAAATTCTTTCATTTGATTTATGTTGAAATATTGCTTCCTTATCCTATGCTAATGCAATTGATTTTCTAGCCCCAATTATAGGACTTTTAATTTTATTAAATTTTGTCCTTTTTAAACTTCTGGTGATGATTCTGGTTGTCAAGATCTCTTTGTATTTTGATTCTATTATCTATTATTTGCATCATTCTAGTTTTATGTCATCATAAGTTTACCACTAAAAGAGTCTGGAGTCTTTCAAGGTAATGAGAAATTTATTTGTATTGTGCTTGCTATTTTATCTTCTCCTTTGTTCCTCTACTTTGGAGAAATGCCTACATCAAATTTTATGGTCAGACCAAAGCTCTATCAGGTTTGAAGCCTGATAGATTTTTCTAAATGGCTAAATGAACTTAAATCCAAAGAGAAGGAGGTAAGGGCCTAAAATAAGGTAAAATAAATAGTTACTGGGGAAGGCACCTTGTTCAAACAAGAGCTGGGCAGTGTTTGAAATAAATTAGAAAATGGCCATTGATATTTGAAGTAGAAACAGAAGTTCATATTGTATATTTGTCTTTAATGGAAATTTAGTTTGTGAGTTGGACAGACCATTCTAGGAAGGTGACTTTTATTCGCTTCTGAATATGTATCCACCTGCAATTTATTTCTGGATTTTCTGTTTACCTGTAAATAACCAAGGAAAAAGCACACTAAACTCTGGAATATGTGACAGAAAGGAAAAGGGAAAAATAGAATGGATGTTTGGGAACAATAAGTTTCTTAAGGTTAGTAGCAACTTGGGAATCAGGGAAAGCCTTCAAAGTATGGTGGGATATTCAACCTTAGGAATTCAGAGAAGATCAGAGATTTGAGCCAAAAAATTTAAATAATTTTGAGAGGAACTTAATGACTGAGATATTTTTCCCCATTGGATAAGCCTGTGTAGTGACAAGTATTCCCTGACAAGTAATTACTACCATCCCAGTTCTCCACTCCGATTAGTGGCAAATCACTGCTAGACAAGATCACAAAAACCATGCTGTCTGGGTCCACTACAAATTTAAGTTATCTGATCTTAACTTGTCATTGTATGATTATCCACTTATCCTTCTTATTGTCTATCACATTTCTCATTTCAGCTATTCCAAACATTCTTTTCTATATTCAAAGCCTCAACTCTGTCCTCTCATCTTTCATTCTCTGACCTCACCTTTTACTTTGCTGAGAACAGCAGGGTCATCAGTTGTAAGCCCCCTAAACATTTCTATTCCCTTCCTTTAAACTTCTCTTTTCCATCTTCTTGTCTTCTTTTCCAGTCTCAAAAGAAGGGACCTATCCCTTCACTAGTACCCTGCCTATCCCTTCCAGTCTCCTCTATGACCTTATCTATCAGTCATCCACTTTCTCTCATAGATATTGAATTTCTTTCTCTCTATAGGGTCCTTCCCTTCAGTCTATGAGCACACTGAGTTTTCCAATAACCTAAAAAAAAAAACAACCTTCCCTTGACCTAGACACTTCTGTAAATTATAGATCTCTTTCTCCTCCTCTTCACTGCCAAGCTTTTACAAAGCATAATCTACACTTGCTATTTCTACTTTCATACTGCTCAAATCCTTTGCAGTTTGTCTTCCATATTCACAACTCTACTGACACTGCTTCCTCCAAAATCACTAATGACCTCCTTTTATCCCTGGATCCAATGCCTTTTTAAAAAAAAAATCTTTATATGACTTGACTTCTCTGCCGCATTTGACACTATTGACCACCCTACTCAATATTCTCTCCTCACTTCTGAATCTACACTTTCATGTTTGTCTTCTTATCTCTCCGACAGTTCCTTCTCTTCTTTGCTGGCTCCTCATCTTTCTCCTGCCTCTAAAATGTAAGTTCCCTCCAAGTCTCTGTCGTTTTGTTCTCTACTTTCTTTACAATCTTTTCCTTGGCAATCTCGTCCACTCTTATGGTTTCAATTATCACTTATGTGCAGATAACTTTTAAATATATACTCCCAGCCCCTCCAGTCGAATTTTTGATCTACATTTTCAATTTTCCATGTATATCAAAGTTTCAAACTCAACATATCCCATATGGAACTCAGATTTCTCCTCTAAAACCTTACTTTCCTCTCTAACATGTCTTTCTTTTAATAGTACTTACTAACCCAGACTGAAAAACTTAGATTCATCTTTGACTCTTTACTCTCCTCCTTTCATAGCCTTTCAGTTGCCAAGTCAAGAGGTTGGTGGGCAGCATCATTGCATAGTGGGCAGTCTGTCAGTCCTACATTCAGGAGTACCTAATTTCAAATCTAACCTCAGATACATACTAACTGTGTGACCCCAGGCAAGTCATTTCAATGTCTGCCTCAGTTCCTCATCTGTAAAATGAACTGGAGAAGGAAATGGCAAACAATTGCAGTGTCTTTGCCAAGAAAAATTCTAAATGGGTCATAAAGAGTCAGCCTTGACTGAAAATGACTCAACAATAGGGGTTGGTACATTTATCTCCACATATTTCTTTATTTCTTCCTCTCCTCTCCATGCATATTTCTACCACTCTAGTTCAGGGTTTCAACTAAATCTTTTGCCTAGACCATTGCAATAATCTTCCAATGGCTTTTCTTGTCTTCTGTATCACCACTTTCTAATTATTCCTTCACTTTGCCTCCATTGTTACCTCTCTAATGCATCACTTGTTTCTATCATCTTTATTGACAGCTGTCACTTAGGGGTGGGACAGAAAGAAGGTAAAAGAGAGGGAGTGAGAAAGGCCCTAGTTCTTCAATACAAAAGTAGTAAATGAGAAAATCATAGGATCCTGCATAGGGTGTTGAATATAATAATCTACTTCTGCATATAGTCCTGCTATTGACCTGTGGCTTCACAGCTAGCCTCAGATTTAGCTTAAGCCTTTCTCAAAAATGAGGTGGATGTTGCATAGGATAAAGGAAGCCTTGACTTCCTTTGGATCTGCCCTTTTGGTGATTCATTGGATAATTCCTAAGAACTTTTGTTGATCTAGTATTTACTAGACCACATGTTGACAACATTCTTGTTTTCACTAAATACTTGCTTCACTTTTAATATTATCCATGGGTTTCCAAAACCTTTCCTCTTACACTGTGAACCTGAAGTCCCTTTGGCTCATCCAGCCACTCCCTGTTAATATCACTATTATACTCACAAATCTTTGGTAGTTTCCTATTACCTACCTTATTATCTATACAGCTAGATAGTGCAGTAGGTAGAACCCTGGCTTTGAAGTCAGGAGGATCTGAGTTCAAATCTGCCCTCAGATACTTACTAGCTGTGTGACCTTGGGCAACTCACTTAACTCTGGATTGCCTTGCATCCAGGGCCTTCTTTAGTTGTCCTGACCCATATCTGGCCACTGACCCAAATGGCACTGGAGGAGCAATTGAGACTGGTGACTTAGCACAGCCCTCCTCACTCAAATATAATTCATATGCTTGTCATGGCATCACCTCCCTGATGCTCTGGTTTTCTTCAAGAATGAAAAACAAATGTCATCACCACAAAAAAGTAAAAACTACTATTTTAGAATTCAACATCTTGAATTCTTCAAATCAAACTTTTATTTACCTTTCTAACTGTATCTTGCATTATTTACTCAACTTATTTCATCTAAAAGAAACTGGAATACTCACTGTCTTGTTTTTGTCTTGCTTTTACTCATTTTCATATCTTTGCTAATGCTGACTTCATACCTGGACTCTCCTCCCCCTTCTATCATTATTTAATTTTCTTCCTTCAAGGCCTAATTCAAACTCTACCTCCTTTATGAAGTCTTCTCTGTTCTCACTGAAAATGGTCTCTTCTTTTCTAAATTACTCACAGGGTTTTGTCAGGACCACTCCTTTAATTTTTCACATTCTGCTTTGCATCATATTTATCTGTGTTCATTTCTTGTCCCCTCATTTAGTAAGTCCTTTGAGAGCAGTATCTGTATATTATTCTAAACTTTATTGGTAATATCTGGATTTTTGCATTCTTATGCAAAAGGGGCCTTTGTCCTGAGAAGAGGCAGCATCTACTCAAAACCTTAGTGTATGAACCACTCCAACCCCTACCCCAGTGTGTTTACTGTTACTAAGCTAACCAATAGCAAAATATTAGTTCAAAGCAAAAGATAAACAGCATAACTAATCAAGTGACAGAATAAGATTCAAACTCTAACCCCCAATGGGATGTCTCTCTAGTAGTTGACAGGGTAACTCTCCCATAAGTAACCACTTCACCAGTAGAGCGCACTTCTACAAAGAATATATGTCACCAAGAAACAGGCATGTGGCCCAGGCATACACATATGTGTCACTAGGGTATATATATATATATATATATATATATATATATATATATATATATATATATATAGCAGAATAATTGCCCCCTATCACGCTTGAAAGACTCAAACTGCTAATATTCTCAGGTAATGGCATCATGCTGCCCTCTGCTATGAGGTGCCAGGTGTTTGCTCTTCAATGACTATCGTATCCTCACTCTTGGTGCTTCTAAAAGCCTTGAGGTACCATGTCTGTGGAGCTCCTCTCTACATCATCTTCTCCTCTTCAGCCTCTTCAAACTATATATTGCTCTCTGCTGTCATCAGTTAAGAAGCAGTGGCTTGTAATCCTGTCACCTAACAGAAGATTTCAAAGTTCTTTTAGTCCATATCACCTATGGTCATAATACCTAGCTCTAGCCAGGGAGTCAGGAAAAATCCATAGACATTGTCAAACTTCAAGTAAATATGTCCTATTGATCTTCTTCTGCTGTTACTCATACATAGCCTCAGGTCCCAGTCAACTATCTGACTGAGAGTTAGAAAATTCCTTTTAACTTCTCAAATACCTCTGTAAAGGGACATAAATGGACATTTTTCAGATGGCAAGACCCATGTGGGAGATAGCAGAGATCTGCTTCTGGGAGAAGATAGCCTTTTCCCCTTACCATATGGATGGGAATAGTCTCCTTCCATGTGCTACATAGCCAGAACAGCCTTTACCTTTGAGACTACCAGATTGAAATAATCACTATGTCTATTTTTGATGATGAGAGATGCCATTAATTTAGCTGGGTGGAGGAAAGAGCAAACTGACCCTCCTATCCCCCATTTAAACCCTATGAATAGAATTAGACTTGGAGTTTTGGTCTGATTTGTTCATTTCATTCACTAGTTCTAGGTACATGCAGTACTTCAATTCTAGGTACATGTAGATACTTACAGTTCTTCCAAAGTCTCCATGGCTCAACTGCCAGGTCTAGGAACCTAGAGAGTTGAGCCTAGACCTGGGAGTTGAGCCATGGAAACTTTGGAGACAACTCATTTGTTGTTGGCAATCAGCAAGGAAGCATAAGAAACTAGGGTTCTGAGATACTAGTCCAGGGAATCTTTGGACTTAAAACTTATAAAGACCATGCTATATAGAAGCTGAGAGAAATTTTAAACCCAATCCCTGCTTCTCAGAGATAGAAAGGGAACATTATGCCTCACATGTATTTCCAAGGGACAAAATGTATTGATGTTTGTTCTTACTATTTTGAAGTAAATATTTCTTTGTAAAAACTAATCCAAAGTGATTAAATAGATCTTAGGTCTGGGGAAACCAAATCAGTGGGGTCTTGAGCTAATAGCAGGCAATAAATGATACTCCTAAGCCACTTTTAAGATATTAGAGAATATTACAGAAAGGTGAAATATAACATTCCTTACTCAGGAAGTGGGGACCAAGGTAGTCACTGTTATACCTCATTTCAATTTATGAACTCTCAAACTATTTTGAGAATTGTTCCCAACAAAACTATGAAGGAATTGTGTGAAACTATGGCACAGAGGATCCCTTATAATGCTCCTTGGCTAACCAACAAACTTGGTTCCAAGACCAAAAGAGCAGAAGGTAAGATTTTATCTGAATTTGGAAGGCAGAATATAGCAAGAGAAGCCAGGAGAGAGAGGTGAGGAAGGAGAGTGTTCCAGGTACGAAGGACAGCCAATCAGAAAACTAGGGAGATAATGTATAAGGAGCATCAATGCTGTTGGATTGCAAAGGGAAGAGTATGAAGTCATGATAAACATGAAAAGGGAGGAAAGACTGTGACGGGCTTTCGAAACAAAACAGAGGATTGTATATTCTTGGAGGTAGTAAATTGTTTTGGATTTCATTGAGTGTGTGGAGGTGGGGGTGGGGGATGGGAGAGTAATATTGTCAGACCTTTCCTTTAGGAAGAAAGATCACTTGGACAATTGAGTGGAGGAAGGAATGGAGTAGGGAGAGATTTGAGGCAAGGAGACCAAGTAGAAGGTTATTGCTATATTGTTCAGACATGAGATGATGAGGGCCTGACCCAGGGTAGCAGCTATGTGAGTGGAGAGTACAATATACAAAAAATATTGTGATTGCAGAAATGACAAGACTTGACAGCAAAAAAAAAAAAAAAAGCAAAAAAAAAAAAAGACTTGACAGCAGACTGGATATGTGGAGTGAGATGTGTGAGTGAAGAACTGAAGGTGACAATGAGCTATTGAGCCTCTGTGACTGGAAGGAGAGTGATCCAGTAATTGGTCACTCAGTCTTTCTTTGGGGTTAGAGCACTAAAGAGCTGGTCTTTTTTAACAGAATTAACTATGGAAGATCACATATGCTTTTATAATCATAAAAACCAAGGATAATGTGGAACACATTTTGGAATTTGTTTCAGAATAACTGTTAGCAGCACAATATGGGGAATACCATTTTAATATATATGCATACATACATGCATGAAAATATTTATATACATACATATATCAATATATCTAAATACTTACACATACTTGTGTGTGTATATACATATACACACAGAGAAAGTAAGTACTCATCACCTTTATAAAATGACTTCTAGGATAAGCACATGTTTTCCTCTGCTTTGTTGCAAAAGGATACCTCTGAACTGAAATCTTCCTTTCCTATTCCCATAGGGACAAAAATCTTTTTTTTAATGTTATTTTATTTTATTTTATTTTTTCAATTGCACACAAAAATAGTCTTCAACTTAAATCTTTTTGCAGGCCTTTGAGCTCCCCATTTTTCTACTTCCCTCTCTTTCCCTGCCAAGACCATGAATAATTTGATATAGGTTATACATGCACAATCATTTTTGGTATTTTTATATTAGTTATGTTGTGAAAGAAGTATCAGAACTAAAGGGGGGAAACTATAAGAAAGAAAAATTTAAAAATGTTAAAAAGAGAAAATAAAATACTTTGGTCTGCATTCAGATCCATAATTCTTTATCTGGATGTGTGTGGCATCCTCCATCACAGGTCCTTTAGAATTGTGGAATGCCTCCTTGATGGCTCCTCTATGGTACTCTCTCTGTGACAGTTACAAACTAAGTTAATCACCCTCCATGTCCAGGTTCTCTTTCTCAGGATGCATTTTTCAGCAAGAGAAATAGGAGAAATTCTGTTGCCTCTTGGCTCCAAAGACCTGGTTCACGCCTCTGCCCAGGAGCCAGCTCTGAACTAAGTGACCTTGTATCAGCCTAAAAACTACCTTCATTTCTGCTCTTCACAGGTACCCTATTAGAACATCCCTGCCAATAAGATTCCCAGGAGCCCTCAGCAACTACCATATTTTATGTATGTGTGCATTGTGTTGAATTAATGAAAGAAATGCATCCTTTGTTTCAAGTTTTTCTAGCTTGGTTCATCTGTACACGCCTACCAGTGATGTAATCTTATTATCAAAAACACCTAAGATGCTGACAGGAGAAAATTCAGCAGTTCAGTTTATACATTACTTCATTTCACCTAAAAAGGCACTTCTTTCTCCTCCTTATCCCTCTCCTCCATATTTCTCTTCCATCCTCAGAACAAGTATTCCTTTTTCTTCCTCAATCTCACTCATCTCTCTCATGTCAGGTTAGACTGACCCAAGCTGGGAAAACATCTGCTCAGGCCGTTCCTTGGATAGGTCCAGTTTTAGCAACACCTGCGTGTGGATTTTTTTCCCCTTTTTGCCTCACCCAGTCTAATTGGAGACATATGTCAGGACCCTGGTCAGGTTTGGAAACTTGTTGTCTTCTTATAGTGGAATCTGACAGCGGGTTTAGTTTTAGATTCACCTTGTGGGACACAGCACCTCCAAGACCTTTTGTTTAGAATGTTTATCCCCTGGGTTAGCCATAGTCTGGGTTGAAGAACAAAATCACTGCCCCAGCTGTTGCTGTGGCTGCCAATAGATGTATCTGATGTCAACAGTCTGGGCTGATGGCTGACACTTTGGCAAAGGGGGATTTATAATGGTGGAGGGGGAAGGAGGTGGGGAGGGGAGAGTAAATCTTGTCTCTGTTCCTTCTTCCTCCCTTTGATGGCTGCCCTGGCCTTTGAAGCTGCATTAAACACAGCATGGTGGGAGGGGATACCAGCTGCCCAGATACCACTGGCAGAAGACACAAGAGTCATTTCCTTCCCTCCCCAGCCTGGGAGGTGGGTCCTGTTGCTGCAGAATTCCCCTGAGGAATTCCATATTGGGAGCAGCCAGCTAACAAGTCCCAGTTGGTTTGTTGTTCCTGAAGCCTTATGCTGATCGTGGCACCTCTAGGCAAGGACCCTTTGGTATAGTAGGATCCTTACCTTCCTAGCAGGATTGTCTGCATTGCCTTGTGACTTCAGCATAGAATCCAGATGGTCTTGTTAGCCCCGGTCCCTTCCCGGTCCCCATTGCCCCCAGAGACACAGAGTGATTTTTTTTTTTTTTTATGATGCATAGTGTTCGGTGTAACTTTTGTTGTAACTAGAATCGGCTCAATGAGGGAGTAGTCCAAGTCTGGCCCAGGGCTTTTATTAGTCCTTGGAGGAACCACTAGAACAACAGGCAGGTCCCATATGCACGTGCAGGGGCCCTCCTGTTCTGTGTTCATATCTTCTTTATTTATTAGGCAGCTAGATGAGGTAGTGAATAGAGTCCCTGGCCTGGATTCAACAAGACCTGAGTTCAAATCCAAACCTCAGACACTTGAACAAGTCATTTAACTTCTGTTTGTCTCAGTTTCCCCATCTGTAAAATGGGGATAATAATAGTCCCTATCTCCCAGGGTTGTAGTGAAGATCAAATGAAATAGTGTAGCACTTATACAACGTCTATTAGCTATAATTACATTTATTATCCTTTTCTTCTCTGTGCCTACATAATTGTCTGCTAACATATGTCCTCATCTTGGGGATCAGAAGTCTTTCATTCTCTTCCTCTCATCCTCTTTGTTATTGTATATGTGCAGAGGTTCTCCCCTCTTTCATCTTGTCCCCTCTGTTCCAGGTAGTCCTTATCATTTTGTATTTTATGCCTTTTTTCTTTCCTCTTATCTGCATGGGAAACCGGGAGTAGAGAGTGATGAAAACAAAATAACCCAAACTTAGAAAGCTTTTAGAAGTTTGCTATAAAGAGCAGCTTCTAAACTTATGCTGAATACACTTTAGTAATAACACAAATCAGGGAATACCACAAAATTACTTTAAATATATATAAATATATATATTTGATATCTTTTGCCTTAATATTACATAGATTTCTCCCAGTATTCTACTTCTTCCCCCTCTTAGAGTCAAATCTTATAACAGATTTTGTTAAAAAGAAGGAAAAAAAGGTGGTGAAACCAATTTTCACATTGAAAACATTTGATGATTTTTCAGCTTTACATATCATGCATGTCCTGACCCTTCTGTTGACCTCCAGTCTCACATATGCCTTTCAGACATCTAGAACTGGAAGGTTGAATAGACATCTTAAATTCAACATGTCCAAAACTGAACTCATTATCTTTACCCCTAAGTCCTTCCTGCCTCCTACCTTTCCCTTTACTGTCCTGGGCAGCACCATCTTACCAGTCACCAAGACTGACAGCCTAAGAATCATTCTCAGCTCCTTACTCTCACCTCTCATGTTCAATTTGTTGCTAAGGTCTTTCAGTTTCATTTTTTAAAATTTAATCTCTCAAATTTCTCCCCCCCCCCCTTTCTTCTCTTGATTCTGCCACCTCATCACCACATACTTGGACTATTACAAAAGCCTACTGGAGCATCTGCCTGCTACAAGTCTCTCCCCATTGCAATCTATCCTCCACTCAGCCTTCAAAGTGATATTCCTTAATATGAATGTTTGTCCACTCCCTCTCTCCCTCTTCTCAATAAACTCCACTGGTTCCCTATCACTTCCAAGATCAAATACAAAACCCTCTGGTGTTCAAAGCCCTTTAGAACCAACCTATCCGCTCTGCCATCCTCCACCTCTCCAGTATTCTTATACCTTTCTCCCTGTCATATACTTTTTTTGATCCAATGACACTGGCCTCCTTGCTGTTTTTCGAAGAAAATCATCTTGATATTCTGACTTACCTCACTTTCTTTAAGTCTCAACTAATATCCTATCTTCTACAAGAAGCCTTCCTCAATCCCCTCTTAATTCTTTATCATTTCCTACTCATTCTGTATGTTAGTATGCATTTGTTTGTTTGTTAATTGTTTCCTTCATTCAATTGTAAGCCCCCCTGAGGGCAAGGACTATCTTTTTAGTCTTTTTGTATCTCCAGGGATTAGCACAAGTTTCACACCTGTGTCTCCTTCCCCCTTTCCCCCCCCAACTGCCTCTGCAAAGGAAGGAAGAAAAGAGTAATTTTTCTCATATCTCTTATTTCCACAGAGATTTTGAATGAATCAGAGTGGGATTTCTGAAAAAACAAAAACCTGGGTGCTAGGGTTAGGATTGTTCTGTCCCAAAGTGTTTGGCAATTAGGACAAGAAATCTCCTTTTGGAGAAGAAACACCATTTTGGGTTAAGTCTTGGGGAATTGATGCTCTTTAAGAAAGAAAACTGATACACATTTTAAAATCCTTATTTTAATGACTGCTTGTGTTAGGGTTTTGTTTTTCATGCTAAGAGAGAGCACAGTGGAGCTCACTCTCTCTTATGGAGGAAGCAGTATCAACTTAGTTGAGGATTCAGACTGAAGCCAGAATTCGCAATCAGATAGAAGTCGATCAACTTTGTGACTGGGGGAGGCAAATCTGCAACTAAAGCAATTATAGGAATAGGAGCAGGGGCCCTGGAGTCAGGAGTACCTGGGTTCAAATCACTTAATAATTATGATACTTAATAATTACCTAGTTGTGTGGCCTTGGGCAAGCCACTTAACTCCATTTGCCTTGCAAAAAACCTAAAAAACAAAAACAAACAAACAAACAAAAAAAAAAAAAACAAGGAATAGGAGCAATAGCCACATGACCCTAGCAGGGATCCAGACCATTAGGAAGAGTGCAATGACATCAGCAACATCTCTTAATTAGTCCTGCAGCATCAGAGACATGAGTTGTGAGCCATGGCCACCAATGTTCCTTCTGTGTATAGCTGCCCAGTTGTGTGCTCTGGTCTTACATGGTTCCATGTTCACATGCTTTTCACTGTGTGCTTCCTAGATATAAGTTCATTCTTTCCATTGATGGTGTGTGCATTTTGGTGAAGAATGCACCTCAGGTTTATAGGGGAAATGTTTTATTGTTATTTTTTTCACTATGCTATTTCATTAAATTATTTGCTTTGAACTAATTGCACTAATAAAACACTTTGGTGGAGCCATGGTTTTGAATATATTTGTCACAACACAGATCCTTACACCTAGGGTAGATCATCTAGAGGTCCCACTGTGTGAATTAGAGGATATCTCCAGCAGCTACCAGTGCATAGTATTATTTTTTGTATGATATACTTCTCATTGAAAAAAATCCCCTATATGCTCTCAAAGATTTAAAATTCAGGAAAAGAAAATATACATTTAATTAAATAGAGAATTTTTTAAAGGTTTTTGTAAGGCAAACAGGGTTAAGTGGCTTGCCCAAGGCCACACAGCTAGGTAATTATTAAATGTCTGAGACAGGATTTGAACCCAGGTGCTCCTGACTCCAGAGCCAGTGCTTTATCCACTACGCCACCTAGCTGCCTCTAAATAGAGAACTTTCAAGCATTCCTGATGAAAATGTGACATTCAAACACAAGACTCAAGAGAGGAATTAAAAGGTAAACCCAACATTTCATCTTCACACATAATCCTTAAGATCATCATCATCATCATCATCATTAGGGCCATTAAAAGGAATTAGAAGGTATAGATATGAGTATATTATGTTGGGATGATCTTTTTTTTTTTTTTTTAGGTTTTTGCAAGGCAAATGGGGTTAAGTGGCTTGCCCAAAGCCACACAGCTAGGTAATTAAATGTCTGAGATCAGATTTGAACCCAGGTACTCCTGACTCCAAGGCCCGTGCTTTATCCACTGCGCCACCCTGGGATGATCTTAAAAGAAGAACATAAGGGTGAGAAAGAGGGAGATGCATAGGTAGAAGGGGAAATAGAGGGGAAAGATGGAGAAATCTCATAAAAAAACATACGCAATGAAGAGATTTTTACAGCAGATAGCAAAACCAGGTGGGTAATACTTGAAATTCACTGTCATCTGAATTAATTCAAGGAGAGAAACACATACACACACACACACACACACACACACACACACACACACACACAGAGGTTGAATTGAGAAATTCATCTTACCTAATAGAGCAATGTAAAGCAAGGGGCTGAGAGAAGTAGAAGAGAGACATAAGAGGAAGGGTAGACTAAAGGAGGCAGTGGTCAGAATCAAAACAGACATTTTAGATGGGGACAGAGAACAATAAGTAGAAGAGAATAATAGGAAGGAGTTAGGACAGCTACACTATGTAGTAGAAAGAGTGACAGGTCTAAAGTTAGGAAGACTCATTTTTCTGAGTTTACATCTAGCCTCAGACACTTACTAGATGAGTGACCCTGAGCAAGCCACATAACCATATTTGTCTTGGTTTCCTCATCTGCCAAATGAATAGGAGAAAGAAATGGCAAACCACTTCAGTTTCTTTGTCAAGAAAACTAACTGAAAAACAATAACAAATACACAGCAATCATAATTGTGAATGCTGTTGATAACTTCACCTATAAAACAGAAAAGGATAGTAGACTACATTAGAAACTAGAATCCAACAATGTGTTGTTTACAAGAGACACACTTGAACCAAAAAGACATACACAGAGTCAAAATAAAGGGTTGGAGCAGAATCTGTTATTCTCAAGGTGAAGTTAAAAAAAAAAAGCAGGGGCAGCAATTATAATCTCATATATAAAAGCAAACAGACAAAGCAAAAGCAAAAATAGACCTAATTAGGGGTGGCTAGGTGGCGCAGTGGATAAAGCACCGGCCCTGGAGTCAGGAGTACCTGGGTTCAAATCTGATCTCAGACACTTAATAATTACCTAGCTGGGTGGCCTTGGGCAAGCCACTTAACCCCATTTGCCTTGCAAAAAAAAAAAACCTAAAAAAAATAGACCTAATTAAGAGAGATAATCAGGAAAACTGCATTATATTAAAGGATACTATAGATAATGACTTATTAATATTGAACATATTTACTTCAAATGTCATAGCATTCAAATTCTCAAAGAAAAAGTTAAATGAGTTTTAAGAGGAAATAGTAAAACTATATTAGTGGGGGACCTCAACTTTACCCTTTCAGAACTATTAAAACTAACCATAAATAAGAAAGAAGTTAGGGAAAGAAATATAATTTTGGAAAAGTTAGATATGCTAGACCTTTGAAGAAATTTGAAGGAAAATAAAAAGGAATGTACCTGTCTTTCAGTTGTGCATAGCACCTTCATAAAAATTGACCATGTATGGAGCATAAAAACTTCACAAACAAATACAGAAAAGGAAAAGTATTAAGTGTACTGTTTCAAGCCATATACAGTAAAAATTATATTCAATAAAGGCATAGATTAAAAATTAATTGGAAAATAATCTAAAGAATGAGTGAGGCAAATAATTAATCATAGAAACAATCAAAATTTCATTAAGGATACTGACAGCAATGAGACTAATGCCAGAATTTGTGGGATATAGCCAAACAGTAGTAAGGGGAAAATTTATATCTCTAAATTTAATCAATAAAAGAGAAAAATAGATAATGAATCAGACATATAACTAAAAGAAAAACTAGAGAAACAACAAATTTTAAATTCTCAATTAAATGACAACAGAACCCCCCCCCAAATCAAAGAAGAGAATAGTAAAATTTTAAAAAAGCGCTTGAACTAAAGTTGAAAAATAAATTACCAGCCTCAAAAATCAAAGGATGTGGGGCGGCTAGGTAGTGCAGTGGATAGAGCACTGGCCCTGGAGTCAGGAGTACCTGAGTTCAAATGCAGCCTCAGTGTGTTTGCCTTACAAAAATTTAAAAAATTAAAAAAAATCAAAGGATGAATGTACAACCATGAAAATGAAATCAAAGAATTGTTAGGAGTTATTTCCCCAGATTATCAGAAAAGCCTGTTTTAGAAAAGGAAATTGAACAAATTATAAATGAACTCCCTAAGGGAAAATATACTTCTCAGGACCAGATGCATTTATAATAAATTCTACCAAAAATTTTAAGAACAAAATGTTTGGGGGGAAATAGGTAAAGAAGGAATCCAACCAAGTTTCTTCTATGACACAAACATGATTTTGATAACTAAACCAAGGAGAGCAAAAACAGAGAAAGAAAACTATAAACCAATTGCTGTAATGAACATTGATGCAAAAAATTTTAATAAAATACTAGCAAAAAGGTTACAACTGGTTCAATACAAGGAAAATTATAAGCATAATTGACTTATATCAAAAATAATAAAAATATAATTATATCAATAGATATAAAAGTATCTGAAAAAATACAATGCCTATTCTTATTAGAAATAGAATGCATAGGAATAAGTGATGCCTTTATTAAAACCAAAAGTAAGCATTATCATTATTAGGAATAAATTTGAAATCTTTTCAATAAGATCTCAGTAAAACAAGGATGTCAATTATCACCACTATCATTAAAAATTGCACTAGTTATATTAATAACTAGTTATTAGTTATATTAATAATAGTTATATTCTAGTTATATTAATAAGAAAAGAAAAAAGAAATTGAAAAAATAAAAATAGGCAATGAAAAAATAGAACTCACTCTTTGAAGATACGTTATACTTAGAAAATCATAGAGAAACATGGGAAGTAAAATGAGTAATTTTGATGGTATGAATTTAAAAAGGTTTTGTACAAACAAAACTAATACAGCTAAGATTAAAAGAAAAAGTTTCTCTAATAAAAGTCTTATTTCTCAAATATGTCAAATTTATTAAAACCGAGTCAATTTAAACCGAGTCAAATTAAAACCGAGTCAAATTTATAAAAATAAAATCCATTTTCCAGTTGACAAATGGTCAAAAGATTTGAACAAGTAGTTTTCAGAAGATGGAATCGAAGTCGTCAGTTTTGTTAATGAAAAAAATGCTCTAAGTCACTACTGATTGGAAAAATGTAAATTAAACTGAGATGTTGCCTCATATTTATCAGATTGGCCAATATGACAAAAAATGAAAATGACAAATGCTGGAGGTGTTGTGAAAAAACTAGGACTTCAATGCACTGTTGGTGGAGGTGTGATCTAATCAAGAGACTAGAGAACAATTTGGAATTATACTCAAGCTGCTATGAATATCTGCATACCCTTTGGCCTAGCAATATCACTATTAAATTTATATCCTAAAGAGAAATCTAAGAAAAGGGAGAAATAACCTATTTATACAAAAATATTTATGAGCAGATCTTTTTTAGTGGCAAAGGATTGAAATTTTCAATTAGGAAATGGCTGAACAAGTTGTGCTATATGATTGTATTGGAACACTATTGTGCTATAGAAAATGACAAACAGGATAGTTTCAGAAAAACCTGGAAATATTTATACAAAGTCTTTCGTGCAAAGTGAAGTGAGCAGAACCAAGAGAACAGGTACTTTTCAAAAATTTATTTATTTATTCATTAGCATTCTTTTTTTTAAAATTTTGAATTTCATATTCTCTTCCTCCTTCCCACTCCTTTCCATATTCACTGAAAATCAAGCAATATATCAATTATACAAATTAGGCAAATTATGCAAAACATTTCCATATTTACTATATTTCAAAACAAAGGAAGAAAAAAAGGGAGAAAATTATACTCCAATTTGTATTTAGAATTCATAAGTTCTTTCCCTGGAAATAGCATTTTTTTAATCAAGTTCTTTGCAATTATCTTGGACCATTGTATTGATCAAGTCTTTCACAGTTGATCATCATTACAACCTTGCTGTTATGCTCTTTTGATATTCTTCTCAGTTCATTTTTTATCAGTTGATAATGTTTTTCCATGTTTTTCTAAAATCACTCCCCTAATTATTTCCCAGAGAACAATAGTATTCCACCACCATTCTGTGCCTTAGGTTGTTCAGCTATTTCCCAAATAATTAGCATTCTCTCAATTTCTAATTCTATGTCATCACACACAAAAAAAAGAGCTACTATATTTTTGTATGTATAGGTCCTTTCCACTTTTCTTTGATCTCTTTTGGATGCAGACCTGGTAGTGGTATTGCTGGGAGAAAGAGTACACACAGTTTCATAGCTCTTTGGGTATATTCCAAGTTGCTTTCCAGAATGGTTGTACCAATTTACTACTCATATTCATGAGGATATGTATTTTCCCCTCATCTCCTTCAGCATTTGCCATTTCTGAGAGTTGTGAGGTGGTATTTCATAATTGTTTCCATTTGCCTTTCACTGATCAATAATAATTTAGAAGACTCTTTAATATGATCATAAATAGCTCTGATTTTTTTGTGAAAATTTGATCATTTATCAATTGGGGAATGACTCTTATTTTTATATATTTGACTCAATTCTATACTCAGTATATATTTGAGAAGTGAGGTTTTATTATTTTTGCATTTGCTTCATTATTTAAAGTAAATTTTAGCATAGTGTAATTTTCCTGATTTACTCTTTGAATTAGTTCAGATTTGGTTTTCCTTTGTCTCCAATCATGTTTGCTACCCCTGACTTTTTTATTTCAATTTAAGAATATTAGAATGTGTTCCAGTCCTTGATTTTAGTTCTGTGTATCTTTTTTTGTTTCAAGTATATCTCTTATAATAAAACAACATATTGTTGGATTCTGGTTTCTAATTCATTTTACCATGTGCTTCTATTTTATGGGAGAACTCATGCTATTCACCTTCACAAGATTATTTCCCTCCAATCCATTTTCTTCTATATGCTTATTTCTGCTTCTTTGCCTCTCTCTCTCTCTCTCTCTCTCTCTCTCTCTCTCTTTCTTTCTTTCTTTCTTTTTTTTAGGTTTTTGCAAGGCAAATGGGGTTAAGTGGCTTGCCCAAGGCCACACAGCTAAGCAATTATTAGTTGTCTGAGATGGGATTTGAACCCAGGTACTACTGACTCCAGGGACGGTGCTCTATCTACTGTGCCACCTAGCTACCCCGTTAATCCTTTTTTCATAATTTTTTTTATATCACTCAATTTTTCCTACCACTCTTATCTTTCTTTAACTCTTACAGGAATTCTTGTTGTGTTTGAGTCCAATTACCATTTTTCTTTGAGTCTTATAGGCAATCAGGGCCAGTTGTATCAAGTGCCAAAAGGTATCCTCTGTAACCTCTGGACTGAGAACTCCTGAAGTTGCTGCTACCACCACTGCAACAGATAAATCTCCCCTCTGACCACTCAGATTCCTCTTGTGTTGTTTTTAAAATTTTTTTTTCAGATTCCTCTTGTTGATGTCTTGTTTTCTTAAGCCTGGAAAAATATGTCACTTGAATCTTTTATTGACTCTGGAGCAGCTAGATAGGTGCAATGGAAAGAGCACCGGCCCTGGATTTGGGAGGGCATGAGTTCAAATCCAACCTCAAACACTTAAAAAATTATCTAGCTATGTGAACTTAATCCTATTATCTTGCAAAAACATAAAAAAATAAAATTTTAAAAAAATCTTTTACTGACTCTACCAACCCAAAATTTGACTTGAAATATTATTTTAAAGTTGTTTGAAGAGGAACAATGGGAAAGTTCAGCTGGGTAGTTTTCCTTAATTTACCATCTGCCTTTCAAGAAAATATTAAACATAGTAATTGTTATAAGGATAATCAACAGTGAAAAATTTAGCTATTCTGATCAAAACAATGATCTAAAACAATTCAAAAGAACCTATGATGAAAAAGGCTCTCTGCCTCCAGATAGAAAATTGATAAACTTTGAATGCACACTAAAGCATACTTTTTTTTTTGAATTATAAAGCTTTTATTTGAGTCTTACAATTTTTCCCCTAATCTTACTTCCCTACCCCCACCCACCACAGAAGGCAATTTACCGGTCTATACATTGTTTCCATGGTATACATTAATCCAAATTGAATGTGATGAGAGAGAAATAAATCATATCCTTAAGGAAGAAACATAAAGTATAAGAGATAAGAATATCAGACAATAAGATATTAGGGTTATTTTTTCTAAATTTAAGGTAATAGTCCTTGGTGTTTGTTCAAACACCACAGTTGTTTCTCTGGATACAGATGGTATTCTCCATTGCATACAGCCCCAAATTGTCCCTGATGGTTGCACTGATGGAATGAGTATCAACCATCAAGGTTGATCATCACCCCCATATTGCTGTTAGGGTGTACAATGCTCTTCTGGTTCTGTTCATCTTACTCATCATCAGTTCATGCAAATCCCTCCAGACTTCCCTGAATTCCCATTCCTCCTGATTTCTAATAGAACAATAGTGTTCCATGACATACATATACCACAGTTTGCTAAGCCATTCCCCAATTGAAGGACATTTACTTGATTTCCAATTCTTTGCCACTACAAACAGGGCCGCTATGAATATTTTTGTACAAGTGATGTTTTTGCCCTTTTTTGTCATCTCTTCAAGGTATAGACCCAGTAGTGGTATTATAAAGCATACTTTTTAATAAAAGTTCCTTTTTCTTTATTGTTTTATTTTATTTGTATTTTCTTTGCAACATGGCTAATATGGAATTATATATGGTATGACTTCATATTTTTGTTGATATCAAACTGCTTACCTTCTCAAGGAGGAGGTAGGGACAGAAGTGAGAGAGAGAATTTTGCACCCAAAATTTTAAAAAAATTATTGTTTATAATTTTTTTACATGTAACTAAGAAATATTTGGTGAAATAATTAAAAATACAATTGAAATACTATAGTGCAATAGAAACTATAATAAAAATATAATACATAACAATATAATAATAAAACCACATAAAAATAAATATAGGAATAAATGGAACTTTTCTTAAAATGATAAGTAGTATCTATCTAAAATCAAGAGCAAAGGGGTGGCTAGGTGGCGCAGTGGATGGAGCACTGGCCTTGGAGTCAGGAGTACCTGGGTTCAAATCCGACCTCAGACACTTAATAATTACCTAGCCATATGGCCTTGGGCAAGCCACTTAACCCCATTGCCTTCAAAAAAAAAATCTAAAAAAAAAATTCTAAAATGAAGAGCAAGCATTATCTATAATAGGGATGAATGGGAAACCTTCCGAATAAAATCAGAAGTGTAACAAGGATGTATATTATAACCATTATTACTTAATATTGAATTAGAAATGCTAGTTATAGCAATAACAAAGAAAAATAAATTAAAAGAATAAGAACAGGCATCAAGGAAGCAAACAATCACTTTTTAAAAATTATATCATACTTTAAAAATTGGTGGAAACAATTTACTTTAATAAAGTTGCAATATATAATATAAATCCCCATAAATCATTAAAATTTCTATAAATTACCAACGAAATACAACAGGGAGAGAAAAATTATTTTAAATGTAGGAAACTGAGTCAAAATATGCATAATAAACAAATATATTATATATAATATGTAAATAAGTATATAAGTATTATATATAACTTATAAATAAGGATATAAGTATAATATAGAAATAAGTAGAAAATATTTGGGAGACAATCTGCTAAGAAACACACAGAAACTATATGAACTCAATTCAGAAAACATTCTCCATACGAGTGAAGATAGATATAAATAGCTGGAAAAATATTTATTGCTCATGGGTAGACCAAGCCAAAATAATAGGACTATACTACCCAAATTTATTTTATTCATTTCCTTAACACTCAAACTACTAAAATATTATTTTACAAAGTCAGAAAAAATAACAACTGTTCTTGAAGAACAGAAGTTAAAAAAAATCAATGAAAATGGTAAAGATTTCAAGAAAAACTACCTCATCTCAAACAATACTACAAAGTTATAGTTGTCAAAACAATTTGGTTGGGTAAGAAATAGGGAGGCTGATCAAACCAACACAGACTATGTAGAAATAAATGAGTCCAATAACTTATTTAAAAAATAAACCCAAAGAATTTAGATATTGGGGCAAAAATCATTTGACAAAATCTGGAAAGCAAACTGGCAGAAAGTAAGCATCAACCAATACTTCACACCTATCCCAAGATAAGCTCAAAATGGGTGCATGATTTAGACCTGAAGATTGATATCATAAGGAAATTAGGGAATTGGGGGAAGAATTATCTGTCAGATCTATGATAAAGAAAAAGTTTGTGATGTGGGATATAAAATGGATAATTTTACTACATAAAATTAAAAAGGTTTTGGACAAACCAAAATGCAATCAAAATTAGAAGAAAATCATATAACTATCATTTTACAAGTATCTCGGATAAAGGTCTCATTTCTCAAAAGCAGACAGTTCTCACTTTTTTGCAAACTTCTACATAGTGACTTTTACAAAATGTAAATTTGCCAGCTGACAGGGGGAGGGAGAGAGGAAAAGAAGAGAGACAAAAAAGAGGCTAGCAGAGGGTGCAAGGACACATGAGTGCCAGGGTCAGAGAAGTTAGAGTAAGAAGAGAACCAAGATGAACATGGAGCTGGACATGGGTGAAAAGGAGCAAAACTCTTTAACTCTCTGTGCCAGAGGGTTCAAGTCAAGTCCCCCCCATCCCATAGTAGGGGTGGTAACTATGGAAAAGGGTGGTAGTCTTCTCCCTGCCTGATCAGTTCTTTTGCTTTCACTTGGAGGCTTTGTTTTTGTTTTTGTTTTTGTTTTGTTTTTTGGTGGGGGTCTTTTTTTTTTTTTGATGGAGGGTGAGAGGTTCCAGAATACTGAGTTGAGGGGTAGGAACACACAGAGAGAATATGTATTGTACTTTAAAGTTAAGGAGTATTTTTGGAATGTGAATTTCTTTGAGAAATCTTTACATAAAGCCTAATTTGTGTAATGCGAATTTAGATAATATGAGAATTGTCTATAAGTAGGGAACTGAGCCAAATTTATAAATATGAGCCATTTCCCAAATAACAAATGGTTAAAGGATATGAATAGGCAGTTTTCAGAGGAAGAAAAGCAATCAAGACATATGAAAAAATGCTCTAAATCATTAATAGAAAAATACAATTTAAAAATTAAAAAAAAAAGGAAGTTTCAATTTCAATATCCTAAGGCAGAATCCCTCATTTTAGTTAAGTTTGGAGTGTAAGTAAGCTGCAAAAAATATGGCTATAGGACTCCAAATGCTAATGAAAAAGGGATTTAAAGTGAAACAAGATATGGGAGGGTAAATACCTAAGAAAGGCAAATAGAAAAAGTTTCTAAGGGCAAGAGATTAGGATCCTGGTTGTGAGAGTTTTAGACCAAACCTGGAGAGTCTCTTAATTACAATCTGCCTTTCCCAAAGGGTGCCACAAATGTCCACACATGGTATTTTCTGGGTCCTGTTTTTGCCTCTTGCTAAGGATTAGAGTGACATCTAGTAAGCCTTCATAAGTGTTGGATGACCAAACTGACTGTCTGTCTTGAAGGACAGTCTTCTGCCTGAAATCTCTCTCAAGTAATCAATCAATCAATAGATCAAGAAATCCACCTTGGGATTTGTCTGACCTTGTGATAAATATTGGGATGTACAGAAAAAAGCAAAAACAAACAAAAACTGTTGCTCCCTCAGAGGGGCTTATGATCTAAAGGGGAAGAATACATGTTCATAAAAATACAGATACAGAATAGAGGTCATTCTAGAGAGGAAGGCATGAGCAATTAGAGGAATCACGAAAGGCCTCCTTCTGAAGTCAATTAGAACTGAGTTTTGAAGGAAACAAAGGTGATAAGGAGAGAGCATTTTGCAGGGCGACAGGCTGAACAAAGACAAAGCTGGAAAACTGGAGATGGAGCATCTTGAAAGAAGGCCATTGTGGTTGAACCATAAATGATATGGAAAAGAGTGGTAATGAGCAAGAAAACCATAAGGAAAGAGATTAGATTGTGAAGTCATTTAAATGTCCAAAGGTGTTTCTATTTGATCCTAGGGGTAGAAAATCATTTTATCATTTTTGCAGGTGAATGGAAAATAGGTTGGTGTGGATAGGTTGGTGTGGGGAGAAACCTGAGAGGAAAGATATGTGAGGACTTGGAAGATTCCACCAAGCTGGACCAGAATCACAGTACTATCCTCAACAATAAGAAGGAAGTTCAGAAGAGGTCTGCACTTTAGGGGAAAGCTAATGAGTTCTGTTTCTGGACACATCAAGTTTGAGATGCCTACAGAATAGCTAAGAAATAACATTATTACTGTTACCACTGTACTATTGTTACTACTACTACTATTACTACTACTAACACCATCTTGCATTTATATGAAGGTGTTAATCTTTCCAAGAATTTATATTTATCTGAAAGGCAATATTTTTAGTGATATTAGTTTCAGACTGGGTATTAGGAGAGATTTGGGTCCTGGTCCTAAACCCACCTTGGGATTATTAGTTGTGTGGCCCTGGGAAAGTCACATAAGCTTTGAGCCTTAGTGTCTTCATTTTTAAAGTGGAAATAAAAAGGCATATGTTTTGGACACTTTAAAGAGCTACCTAAATGTCAACTTTTCACAGCTATTAACTTTTCAAGTTTTCTTAAAAACTTAACATTGGGGGCGGCTAGGTGGCACAGTGGATAAAGCACCGGCCCTGGAGTCAGGAGTACCTGGATTCAAATCCGGTCTCAGACACTTGATAATTACCTAGCTGTGTGACCTTGGGCAAGCCACTTAACCCCATTGCCTTGCAAAAACCTTAAAAAAAAACTTAACATTGAACATCAATTCAGTAAAACTTTAAGAATTTTATTAAAACAATATTGAACATCAATTGAATAAAAAGTAGTTTAAGGATTATTTATATTCATTAATTTTAATATCATATTACTATTTCAAACACTCCCTCTAAGTCCCCATATTTGTCCATTTTTATTTACTTTTTCTTAAATGATTAGGATTACTATGTACTGCATTATCCTAATTCTGTTCTTTTATCTTAAAGTTTCATAAAGGTCTTTCTCTTTCTCACACTTATTGGTTTTGTTGTAGCTAGGTTGTGTAATAGATATAGGAAGAACTGAATTCAAATGACCTCTGCTTGGCTATGTGGCCTTTAACTATAGCTATGTGACCCTGAATAAAGCACTTTATCTTATTTGCCTCAGTTTTCTCATCCATTAAATGAACTGGAGAAGGAAATGGCAAACCACTCTTAAAATCTTTGCAAATAAAACCCTAAATGGGCTCACAAAGAGTCAGATTAAAACAACTGAACATTCATTACATTACAAGTTTTTTGGTTTATTTTCTTTTTGACAAGACCTATGAGTTCTTTGGTATAGGGAAGTTGATTGGGAACTTCCTTTACCACTAAGGATCTGCACCTCTTTACAGCTTCTGGTCTTAATTTTGGTCACCTGGAAGTTAATTAACATTATCAGAGAGGGCAGTTTGAACCCAGCTCTTTCTGGCAGATGGGCAAGATCTTTGTTTTTGACCACAGACTGCCTGAAAGTACCAACAAATTATTTAATTGTTCATCAATTGTTGGATGTTTAATAACTATAAACAAAATAACAATAATTTTGAATAGTGTTTTACATATGTATATATAATAGTATTACAAATATTACCTCATTTGAACCTCACAACAACCCTAGAATGTAGGACTTATTATTATTATTATTATTATTTCCATTTTATAGTTGAGGAAATAGAAGCAGATAGATAGAGAGGTCTTGCTCAGGGTCACACAATAAGTTATCAGGTTATATTTGTCTTCTGGACTATAATCTAGCCTAGTCCACTGTGCCACCTAGATGCCTGTAATTACATCAATAAATGTTTCTTTTTGGACTTGACTAAATGAGGATGTAGCAACTGAAATTGAGGAAATAAGGTAACCAAGGTGCAGTAGAGAAACTAAATGACCCCCCCCCCCCCAATCACAGATTTAGAGCTGTAAGAGACTGTGGAGGTCATTTGGTCCATTCCCCTTATTTTACTGAGTTGAGTGACTTGCCCCAGGTCACCCAGATACTATGGGGCAAAGCCAGAATTCCAGCTCTCTATGTCACTTTGTGACTGCAGCCTCTCATCCATCAGCTAAACCCTAGAATTAGGACTAAGGTTTAGACTCACAGTTTAGATTCACATTTGGTGTCCAACATGGTCTCAGGCTTCCCTTCTTGTCTATATCCATACCACATTTGACTTTGTAAACAGTGGTACTTAGATGAACAACAAAGTCCTTTAGTAATGAAGCATCTCTTTGAATGAAGTTGGCTCCTTTGGTGACTCTTTTACATATTTCCACGTATCTTTAATAAACCATGGGAAATAGAACTTCTTTCATGCATTCATAGCTGCCCAGGGCTACGGAACATATCTCAGTATAGGTTCTATTTGTTTCTCCCCTCTTAGTCAACTCTAAGGTAAATTGCGAAGTTTGATAATACTCCTTTTTAGTGGCAAATGCCCCAGAAGTCCTCTTATTCTGTTTAAGTCTCCTCTCCTCCAAAACTGAGGAATGTCTGTCATAAGTTATTTCTCCTACTAGATTGCAGACTCCTAGAGGCAAGGGACCATATTTAACCTGCATATCTGTAAATACCCATAGGCTGGCTTTGGGCTGAAAATAGGTATTTAATGCTTGTTCATCAAGTGAATGGACAAATTTCCATTTGTTGAATGATCGACAGATTTACACCTTAGTGTGAATAAGTCTCAGGCTTGCCAAGTATCTTTAGGCAACATTTGCATTTTAAGACTTTTATCTATAAAGATGGTCCAAAGGCTTAGTGCCCATTTAAGGAATTTCAGCAAATAAATATAGAGAAGCTGGAGAGGGTCTCTGAATTGAAGGTGTTGTTTCTTTCCTTCAGAACATCTCTTAATCAGTTGAAACGGGGCACCAGAGCCATTTGGTTAGGCATTCATTATTCAGGAGACAGGAACCATTGTCTACCACTGGATTCTTCTAGGATCTGGAACTCTTCCATTTCTTCTTAGAGCCTTCTCCCAGCCTTAACTCTAGCATAGGATCACGGATAGAACCTCTTCTTAAATATTTCCTACTTCCCCATGCTACTTCCTTACTTGTTCCCCCCATCTTTGACAGAATTATTTTCCTAAAGGTCTCCTCATGCTATTCTCCTAATCAATAAAATTCAGTGTTGTCATTCATTACCCCCACCTTTTACCCCTTCCCAATATCTCTAGAATCAAAATATAAATTTCTCTAGTACGTTTGGAGGGGCAGCTAAGCGGCACAGTGTATAGAGTTCCAGGTCTGAAGTCAGGAAAACCTGAATTCAAATCTGGTCTCGGACATCTACTATCTATGAGACCCTGGACACTTAGCTCTGCTTCAGTTTCCTCATTTGTAAAATGAATTGCAGAAGGAAATGGCAAACTACTCTAACTTCTTTACTAAGAATATTCCAAAATGGGGTCACAAAGGATCATACAAATTGAAAAACAACTGAACAACTGCAACAACACTATACAGGTACTACCCAGTACAAAGTGACATGTAAATATGAGTTATTTAAAGTACTACTGTAGTATCTTTACCAAGAAAAATCCAAAATGGGGGCCACAAGGTTTAGACACAATTGAAAAGCAAGTTTAGAAGGTAAAACTCTTCACAACTTGGGCCCTCTTTCAATTTCCAGTCTTCTTACAAATTAGTCCCCTCTATGCTCTCCATGACTAGAGAGTCATACATACTCTCCAACCTACTATCCTTCACACAAGACTTCAGGTTTTTTTTGTACTGGCAGTCTCCACTGCCTACTGGGAATGCTCTCACTTTTCACCTCTTCTTATTGGAATCCCAGATTTCTTTCAAGTCTCATGTTTGACACTGCTCCTTTGAAAACAAAGTATGAACAACAGCGTAACATATAGTGCCTTTTACATTGTAAGTCCTTAATAAATGTTTTTGATTGATTGATTAGAGATAGAAAGACAAATAGGACAGTCTCAAGGAACTTACACTGTATTGGACAAAACAAATAACTTTGGAGGTAGAATAAGAGGGTAGCCTGTGCCTGTGATTTAATCAATGTATCAGGGAGTCAGAGTATTCAAAGAGAGTCAAGAAGGAAGATATTGCTTCTGGACTGCGGGAATCATGGATAGTATCTGGAGAAGTGGTATCTGAGCTTAAAGAAAAGGAAAAACATCAATAGGTAGAAAGTCTGTAAAGAGTATATTTAGGCATCAAAGGCTTCACAATTACTAAGAATACACCAGTTTCATGATAATTATTACTTATCACTCTTACATTCTCCCTCATAATAATCTAATAACCCCAAAGTCTTTTCCAATTTAGCTCTGAATCAGTACAAAATTCTATCAAAAGTCAAGTTCAGTTATAAGATACTGTTTCCATGGCTGATCAATAGACCGACAGATGCAGTGGTTACAGGCTGGTCAGTTATAATTCTAAGCTACCAGTTTTTTTCTTTTTTAAGAGAGGAAGAAAAAGGTTAAAATCCCTAGATTGGATGGAATGAGCTGAAGTGTTTTCAAATGGATTTGAGAAACTGAACTGTTCCCAGGCGGAAAGATAAAATGTGAAACTGCAGTCAGTCTGGCTTTCTGGCTCGCCTAACCTTTTTACTGCTGGATAATGAGGAATCAGCTATAATTTAGACACAGTATTCTTTTCACAGATTATATTGAGGTTGGGGAGGGGGCAGGAAAGGCAGAAACTCACTTTATTGCCTTGCATCATCTTTCTTCTACAGACAAGAGTGGCGCCCCCTCCTCATGAAGTACACTGGGAGGGGGGGAGCCATGCCCTCTGTGTGCTGTTGTGACGAATTTCAAGTCAAGAGGGTGCTTGAATTGGATTTATTACAATTGGAAGAAAAGAAATTGTAATCTTTATGAGCCAACGACATGGAGTCCTATAATAAGAGAATGAAGGATCATTTTAAATTTAAAGCAAATTAGATTACTGGGGTCAAATCTTTCAGCAGAGACATCATGTCTTTGGAGCATCATTTAAATATCTGACATCCCCCCACCAGGTTTTATATTAACATTTAAGTGTTTTTAAAATATGTTTAATACTCTTATAAAGCAAGATTACCACCACCACCCCACTCCCCCAAAGACAAGGCACAAAGAGCAAGGGGGGAAAGAAATAACTATCAAAAGAAGTGTGAAGGGAAACTACCTACCAGTCTGCTGCAGAAAGAATGTTGTGAGCTTTATCCAAAAAAAGGGAAGAGTTGTTTGCATTGACTCCTAAAGGTGGGAGGGATTTCACCAATACACTGGTCCATTACCCTACCTCCAGGTGAATAAACATTGAAATCATCCAAGAAAGAAGTCCAAGTTATTTTAAAGAGCTCCACTGAGGGGGATTTCTTAGCCTCACTTGATCTTATGTTTATTCTCAAAACAAGAGGCAACTTCTTCCTTGAGTCTTAGTGAATGATATCCCAGCAGTTTGATACCATTTCTTTTCTTGTGGTGCTCTATCAACCCAATTTCTCCTCCCCTCTTCAGTCCTTTGGAAGTGTCTGTCACAGTTATGACTCAGTTTTCCATTCTGGAACTTTCCCTTGACCAATTTCTTTTCCTGCCTGCCTGTTCTTGCCCCAAGACTCTTTCCCTTGTTATCACTAACTTTATTAAGAAATCCATGAATTTATTTATGTCTCAAATACTGCTTAGTATGCTAAAGACTATGGCATCAGAGATCCAGAGCTTGAGGGGCTTAAGAGGTCATTTTTGTTCTACCCTCTCATTTTAGTCAAGACAAAACAGGTCCACAGAATTAAAATAAATTCTCCAAAGTCATATAGGTTACATATAGCTTCATAAGGAGGCCCCCACTTTTGTCTCAAGGACTGAGATTCAAACCCAGATACTCTAGCTCTTTACTTTCTTCACCAAAATTCAAGCCACTCCTTCCTATCTGCTAGCTTCTTTGAGGTACAGCAGATGGCTTCAACTTTTCTGGCTGGAGTTCATTCTGCTTTCCATCCCAGTGTCTCTTGGGGGAAATGCAGATAGTGATGGGAAAAGGTCCTCACTTCTAATTTAGCTCCAGGCTGAAAGTTACTGTGAACCAGAGGAAAGAGTTATGATGTGGGTCCCACTCTGGATGGAAAGGGGCTCCTTGCAGAGTCTGGGAGTCCAAGATCTAAGTGGGTCAGGAGGATGGTATTTCTCTTTCTTCTGTATGTTCAAGGATGGAGCCTGTGGTTGGTTGGAGCTTCAAAGCCTGTCTTTCTCTGCTCCAAGCAATCTGTGGATGTCTAATGACAGCATTTAGTCTTTCATCCAAGGTCTCCATGTATCTCGTTAATACATCCATATTATTATCATCCTCTGCAGAAGCAGAGTGAGATATTATAATCAGAGAATGTGCCAAGTCTCTGTCTGTATGGTGGCCAGAATTGGACTTAAGACTCTTGTTTCCCTAGACTTTCCCCTTCAAAGCCTTTTCATCCCAAAGGGACCTCTTTTGTCCTTTTCACCGGCATCTCCCTTGAAACAAGAATATGCTGAGATGACCCTCATTGGCTCTGGAATGGTAATTTTTCTGCTCCTAAGAAAGGTCTCTCTGGACAGCCTCAGTGCCAAGTGGAGGTTTACATGATCCAAACATTTAAGTGCATATTGATTGCATTCAGATACTGTACCCTGACCTGCATCACAAGCTCTGGATGGCATTTCACTGGAATAGTATCTTTTTATGTATTAACCTCCCCACCAGCTCCCCATGGAGCCAAGTGCCAGTCAAAAACAAAGGCTCAAACAGGGGCCAAGGAGCAGCCCATTAGGCTGTACAGGAGCTGACCTTGAGACTGGAGTTTTGTCTTAACTTAATATGGCCACAGATCCTTGAAAGAACCAACAATTTTAGTTGTTACCATTTTCTCTTCCCTAATTCACACTGTTGTTTTGTATCCGTTTGAGAATCAGGGAGTGTCAGGGCTCAGGAAGAAACATGACAGGTTGGAGAAAATAAAATTCGCCCTGCCAACACACCGATGCATACACACAAACAACACACACATACATGAATACATACCTAGAGGACCAATATCTTATAGGAGTTGGAGTTAGTAGGACCTCAGTGATGGTCCAGTCTCATCCTCTTATCTTATAGAAAAGGATAATGAGATCTAGAGAAATTAAATGAGTCACCTAAAGTCACAAGGTACTAAGTAGGAGCCAGGATTTGAAGAAGGTCCTTTCTTCTCAAATTCAGATTGCTCTATCCCCTGTTGCTATAGTGGAAAGAAAGCAGATCATAGAGTCAAAGGATCTGAGTTCAAATCCTAATTCTCTCACTTATCTTGCTGACCTTGAACAAGTTCGCACAGTGCATAATGCTCTAAATGTGGAGTCAGACCTGTATTCATATTTGACCTCAGATGTTGTGTGACTCTGGATAAGTCACTAAACTCCTATTTTAGTTTCTGTAATGAAGATAATAAATATTAGCACCAACCTCCCAGAGTATCAAATTGTGAGAATCAAATGAGATAATATTTATAAAGCACTTTGCTATATAAATGCTTGCTATTACTATCACTAAAATTAAGTCTCAGACTGTCCATGTTTCTAAAACAGCAAGATAAGATGATCTCCAAGGGTTTTTTTCCCCATTCTAAATCTTTGCTTCAGGACCTCTGTTTTTCCTCCAGGTAAGGGTGAGCAGACTTTAGGGTTCCATGAAGATTGCAGATACTGAGATTATAAGTAACAGCATGACCTTAGGCGATGGAGCAGGATGAGAAGGGACATTAAGGGAAAGAGGGAAGAACACCGAGGGAGGCTCTGTTCATCAACAGACACATCACAATTGTTTGTTATTTCATCAGAAGCAAACTACCTCCTGTCCAGATGGCTGAAGTTATAAAATTAATATTAATTTTTTCGAAAGCTCTTTAAAAGTGGAGGGTGAGAGTGGGGCAATTGAATGCTTTGTCCAAGAAATGGGAGATGCACATAGGAGATGAGGCCATCAAGGATGGGTTGGCAAGAGGCTCTCAGGAAGCTGCATGGACTTTAAACCAAATTATTATGGCGATTTCAATCAGCAGATGGAATGCTGCAAACAATAACATTTACAAGGTAATCTCCATTCTAAGTAACTGGCATTTCCCGGGAGCCAATTGGTTGAGCTATCCTAGGGAAAATGCACCTGCTTCTGAGTGATCTTCCCCACCTTCAATTACCTTTTGATTATTTTATCTCACACACATGCTTGTGTTTACACACACTAGTGCATTGGTGAACATACCAAGTCGCTCAGATTTTAAGTTCAATATCTCATCCCTGGGATCTTAATCATTATTTGTATAAATTCCAGTATCTCCCTACAAACAGCAGAGAGCAAAAACAGAGCTGGGTAGCCGCGTCCTCGTATCAAGGAACAAAGTTGAAACTCCCATACAATTATGTTTGATCACAGGAGAAGGTGAAATCATTAGATATTAGCGAGGTGCAGTGGAATAAAAATGATGTGTTAGCGGGGGTTCATTACACTGTATTTTCAGAGCCAGGAAGATCAATGTGTTCATGCATCATGAATTAGACTCCGGCTTTAGCCTTCCCTGCTCTCCGGAAACCCAACATGATCTATCACCAGCCATACATCACCGTTTCAGGATTGCACATTAACAAGAAAGCTGCAGTTTCCGCCTGTCAGACTGACCAGCTGCCTCTCTCTGCAGAGAGGAGAAATTTTGGTGGTTGTTGTTAAAGGATTCAAAAAAAATTTTTTTAAAGCAAAGAATAAGGGACTAAGGGCCAGGGCCTGGGCCTGGCCCGTGACCAGCTGGACAGTCAATCACTCCCATCTTCTTCAGAGCTACTCCATGGACAGTCCATTTCATCTTTATCTATGATCAATTCAAAATCAGTCTCACAGTTTTCTCTGGCAAGAACAGAGATGCTAGACATGGATGTCGATTATAGAGCTCATTTCCCTCTCCTTGACACCCATTCCCCACAGGAACTTCTGGAGCAAAGTCCCTTACCTGCTATTTCTCCAGATTTGCTCAGTTCCAGTAGCTTTATTTTGAAGGGGTCAGAGAGGGGATTTTTCCCTCTTCTTTCCAACCCACTGCCCCTCTACCCATCTTCCTTTCCAAAGGCTCTTTACCACCCAGCAGTTTTCCACTAATACTTTTCCTTTTCTTATTTTCAGTCCACATCATTACCCCCTGCCTGACCCCACACCTGCCAAAGCAACCCTCCCTTCCCTGTTGGTGCTCAGACACCCGCAGACAGTTCTGATCGAGGCTTTTAATCGGCGTTTAGCCAGGCTGTCCATATTTAGTTCTTTTAATCTTTCCTCATCATTCAATCCCTCCAGTCCTTCATCATCTTTTTTTTTTTTTTGGTATGTTGCTCTTCTCTGAGTTCAAGCCAATTTGTCTCCATCATCCTTCTGGTAGTGACATGCCCACCGGGTCTGAACTCTATAGCTATAAGAGTCAGGGCCTTGATTTGGTCTCAACTGACCTTTCCTGCTCATCTGATCTAGTGACTTTTAAAGTTTATGCTCCTGTTCAGAAAGGTGGCTTTGGAAGATTGGAAAGAGTTGGGGTCATATATGTTACCCCTGCTTTGCCCTGTTCTTTGCCAGTTCCCATGTAGTGGCAATGGATTGAAATCTATTTCAAAAGAACCTGAAGTTAGATCCAGAGAAGGACTTTTCAGAAGACTGTGGACTCTCCTTCTTTAGAGAATGAGAAAGATCACCATGTATCTGGATCCTGGGTCATGAAAAGTTTCTCATAAGACTCTTTCTGGGTGTGTAATTCTCTTTTTCCTGATCAATATGACTTAGTCAAACATGAGTAGGTACTTGCCATCCATGGCAGGTTCTATGGGAAAAAACTAATAATCTATGTAAAGTGCTTTGAAAACCATAATATGCTATATAAATGCTAGCTTTATTTTTATTATTATTATTATTATTATTATTATTTCAGTAAAAACATTTATTATGGAGGTGGTTAGGTGGCACAGAGGATAGAGCACCGGCCCTGGAGTCAGGAGTACCTGAGTTCAAATCTGGCCTCAGACACTTAATAATTACCTAGCTGTGTGGTCTTGGGCATGCCACTTAAACCCATTGCCTTGTAAAAAAAATGGTCATGAACACCTTCACATAATATGTTTATTTGTCCCTTGTGAAGGATTCCATGTTCCAAGTTTATACATAAATGGAAGTTGACTTCAGGATTAAAAAGACCCAAGTTACTTTGAATATACAGCTTTTCAGGGAAGCGGAGGTTCATGGACCCAGCAGCAGATGTAAGAGATGAACATTTCTCCCTCTTTCAGACCACAATGTTATGCTCACGGGAAGTGTGAGAAGAGACAAATAGCTATCTTCTAGAAATTTACAAGGCAAAGAGCTGTATGGAAAGAGAAAGGTAGAACAGGGGAATGAATTGATGGTGGAGAGTGCTTCCCAGGAGCTGAGAGTTCCCAGTCCAACTAGATGGGATGGTACTAGATTGAGAGTTAAAAGACCTGGTCTCAGATCCTAGTTCTACCACTTACTACCTACATGTTCTTAAACAAAAATTTTTCTTCTATAAAATGAAGGGATTTGACCTCTTGGATCCCTCCCAGCTCCAAAATCCTATGATTCTATGACCTAGTCAGACATAGCAGGCTGTTTGTTGCTTGTCCTTTGTTTTTGAAGAGGACCATATTTCACTGGAATAGTATCTTTTTATGTATTATGTATTTATGTATTAACCTCCCCACCAAAGGGTGATATCTTGACTTGTGGATAAATTGGATTTAAGTGAGGCAGAATTGTACAAAGTCCTCAACCTCACTCTCTCTTTCAGAGTCATGGAAGGCCATGGGGCAAGTCAAATACTATTGGCAATGTCCCGTAATGCACTAATATGTATATGCATGTGAATGTGTGTATGTTGGAAGGGGGTTATAAAAATATTACTTCTTGGGGCGGCTAGGTAGCATAGTGGATAAAGCACTGGCCCTGGAGTCAGGAGTACCTGGGTTCAAATTCGGTCTCAGACACTTAATAATTACCTAGCTGTGTGGCCTTGGGCAAGCCACTTAACCCCGTTTGCCTTGCAAAAATATATATATATATATTACTTCTTTTTAGGAGAGGTCACATGATTTAGTAGAAAGACCATTAATTTTGGAGACAGGAAGTTTGGGTCTATGTCCTGGCTCTGTCATTTATTAACCTTGTGGACTCAGTTATATCATTTCACCCTTTTGAGGTTCAGTTTCTTTATCTGTAAAATGAGTATGAAAATATAGTACCTATTCCACAAGATTATTCCTTAGAAAGCTTCTTGTAAAGCTAAAAACAATCTTTCAATGTTAGTTATTATCATTAATTTTGGACTGAGCTTACAACATGGCAGACACTCCATTTTCAAGTCTTTGTACATTTGCACTGACTATCCCCTCTTCCTGGAAGGCTCTCACTCCACTTCTGCCTGGAAGAATCTCTCACTTCTTTTAGTCATAAGTAACACCTTTTCCATGAAGCCTTTTCAGATTGCCCTAACTGCTGGGGTGTCCTCTCCCAAACTACCTTGTATTTAACTTCTTTGTACAATTTTGCATTTATTCTCTCTCTAAATTTATTCTGTATATACTTACAGGTGTCCTTGAAGTTTTCCCCATCAAAATATTAGCTCTTTGTAAGAAGGGGATTGTTTCATTCTTTCTATTTATATTCCCAGGGCCTAGCACCCTGCCTGCCATATCATAGGTATTTAATGAATACTTCTTGTATTATATTTCATCCCCTCAATTCCAGTAACCTCAGAGCTTCAACTTCATATAATAAAATCATACAACATCTTTCATGCTGTGGGTATACACTTGATAGTATAATCAAAGGATTATAGGATTTATATCTAGATGGGATCTTAGAGACCCATATCCTGGTCCACATCCCCTCCCCCAATTTAACAAATGAGAAACAGTCCCTGACTTCTTGGAACACTCATCCTAACTGACGTTAGCTCCTTGAAGGCTGGAACAATGCTTTCGATTTCTTATGTGCTCCCCTCTTGCCCTGGCACAATGGAAGGCCCATAAACACTTATTAAAAGACTGAGGACTGAGGACTGCCAGACCCCTACCCACCCTCCTCACTCCTCTGACCATATCAGGATCACTTTGCAGTGTTCAGATAGCTGCTGACCTCTGTAAGGGAGGCTGCCCCAGATTGAGCAAGTGCTTTCTATCACAGGAGGGACCCTGTCTTATCACACAAAAGGGCAGGATATGGAATTGGGTCCCTCATTTGGATGGGGACTCACTCACTGTTTCTAGTCCTCTTTTTCTTATTCATGCTGTTGTTGCTTTTTGCTTTTTTTCATAAGCATAATGCAGACAGACCCAGCGGCTGACACACAGGGTCTGGTGAACACATGTGCTGGCAAGACTTGAGTCAGAGCCAGGTTCTCCAGAGATTTCAGATTCAGTCCCTTGTTAAAATCTGCACAGGGAGAATGGACTAGGAAACCCTGCCCCAGCACATTGTTTCTTTCTTAGTGGGCTGAAAGCCATATTTGAATGGAGAGAAAACAAGGCATGGAAAGGTTAATATATAATTCATTTGGAGAAATAAGTCCATGAAATGGCCACTCTCCTTAACCACCAAAAGATTTCTATAAAACCTTCCAATTCATTTTTTTTGGGGGGGGTAGGAGGTTAGTTTGTTTTTTTCAGTTCTAATTCTAGGATTTCCAAGTTACTTCTGGCTCTTTTCTCTATGGAAACTGTAACCAAAGTGTCTTCCAACCATCACCATTCTGGTCTTAGATAATGACCTGTACAAGAATTGCTTTCAAGTCCACTGAAAGACCAGAAGAGTTTCTCATCCATCAGATAGATTGGCACCCTGAAGTATCCCTCCTTGCTTAGGATCATATACTTAGAATTTGTCATCCACCCTTGGGTTTCTGGTAACATTCTAGAGAATTAAACTTCATTTATAGCTTATTTTTGTTTTTAGGTTTTTGCAAGGCAAATGGGGTTAAGTGGTTTGTCCAAGGCCACACAGCTAGGTAATTATTAAGTGTCTGAGGCTGGATTTGAACTCAGGTACTCCTGACTCCAAGGCCACCTATGCCACCTAGCTGCCTTAAACTTCATTTATAAAACTAACTTTGTTTTGTTTTAACCAAAGAGAAATTATGGTTAACAAAACAAACAAAAAAGAAACCTTTTTGTACAACCTGCTGTCTTTTTAGTCATAACTCTATCTCCTCTTTGACTCCTTAATACAAATAAGCACCTTTTTCTAGTATAAGTTCCAGACCTGTGTAAGACCATGTTTGTGAATCACATAACTCTACTCACCGATGAGTAGTAGACAAATCCTGATTGTTGGAGGTGGTGATAAGGAGGCTGCTTTCAATGTTGCTGATGGAGAGGGAAGGTTTCAGTCATGGCAGGGCAGCTCACTTAGGTTCATGTGAGGGATCTTTTGAACTTTGAAAATTGGATTAGATCAGTGTCTTCCCAGGGAACAATTCAAGTAGTTAAAAGAGTAGTCATTAACTCATATCCTAATCCTACCCCCTCCCAAAAACCCCCCAAAATAACTGTATATAATACTTAATTGAAAAGACTTTCTTCTCTCTATCCTCCAGGAACCTTCCTGGGACACAAAGTCATTGAAACATTCTGCTGTCTGTCTACCAGAAGGATGGGATGAATATGGGGTTCAGTGCAGAGGAAGAGAAATTCTCCCTTTCAGGGTTCCACTTTGCTTTCTCCATCCTTTAGGCTGCTAATCCTCCCTCTCACCCTTCACCCTGCCTCAGCTTTCCTCTTAGCCTCCCCTGACTGATTCTCCATGATTCCTCAGTCTTTTCTGGCTCTTTTGGGACAGTAGCCAAATTCTCTGAGTGTTTCTAGCGTCCCAGCTGAGCCACTCATGTTCACTGCCGGGGTCTTTGATGAACAAGTGGCTTTGCAGCAGCAGGGAAGGCCCACTGCCTTTGGTTGGGATTTGTAAATCCAGGCCCAAGGATCTCAAAGTCTAACTCTTCAGGGAAAAAGGTTCCTTCTGTATCAGTCCTCTTAGATCCAAGAATGAGGGCTGAGTTGGAATAGGAGAAGCGAATCACAGAAGTCATCCAGACCTTTAGATTCCTCTTTCTTGGGTTCATTGGATTTTGGAGATTTAAAAAAAAAAGACCTAAGAATGTCCCTGCACTTTATTTTATAGATGAGGAAACTCAAAGAAGAGTAAAATGACATGTTCAAAAGTCACATTGGAAATTAATAGCAAGCTAGGATTTAAACTCAAGTCTTCTGACTCTAAAACCAGTGCTTTTCACATTACACTAAGGCTTTTATTTTTTAATTGTTTTGGTGAGGCAATTAGGATTAAATTACTTGCCCAGGGTCATAAAGCTAGTGTCACATGTTTGAGGTTGGATTTGAAGTCAGGTCCTCCTGACTCTACTATGCCAATTAGTTGCCTTACACTAAGACTTGTTCAGATATGCAGTCTAGATGTATTTTCTCTGTAGTCTCTAGACAAAGTACTCCTAGGACTTCTGACTACAAAAGTAAGAGGGAGGATCTTGTTTAGAAAACATGGCAGGGGCGGAAGCACTGGCCCTGGGGTCAGGAGTACCTGGGTTCAAATCCAGTCTCAGACACTTACTAATTACTTAGCTGTGTGGCCTTGGGCAAGCCACTTTAACCCCATTTGCCTTGCAAAAAAACCCAAAAAAACTAAAAAGAAAAAGAAAAAGAAAATGTGGCAGAAAAGCAAAGTAGGAGGTAGGAAAGAGGACAAGGTCACAAAAGTTTTTTTTTTTTTTGGACTGAGCTAAAGCCTCTAAACCTTGTTGAAAATTCTGAATGCAGGTAGGACCTTAGGGAGATTCATTATGAACTTCCTTTCTTTAAGAAAGGAGAAGAGAATTAACTGGATGTGTAAGATGAATATTTCAATTCCCTGCCTCCCAAACAAAAATCTTCATAACAATTAATTGAAGGCATGGTTTTATGTCACCCAGGCCATTCCATTCCCACCCCCTCACCCCTATGGGGCTTTCCTGAGACCCAAAGCAGCTTAAACCTTCTTACTTCTTGCAGAAATGATGGGAAGGATTTGTACTTGTTACCTCCACTCAGAGGTAGGCTGGCCCTAATAACACCTCTGTATTTTTTATTGTGCTTCCCTTCTAAAGAGGTCAGGGAGCTACATGGATTATTAGCTTCTTTCCCATAGCATTCCTTTGAGGTAAGAAGAGGACAGCGATGAGTGTCCCTTTTTCATTATTTAGTACCACTTAGCATGGATAGGGACAGCTTTCTGGGAAGGAGGGACAGAAGGGCTACCCTCCAAAGAGGGTAGGGAAGGGAAATCTCCAAGTCATTTGCACACACACACACACACACACACACACACTTACACACTGCTTCTTGGAGGCAGAAACCAGGGACTTCAAAAGCCAGAGACAATACTAAGAGTAGTCTATCATCCAGACTCACAGCAGAGCTAGTGGATTTCCTCCCCCTTCTCTAACTCTATACCCACACTACCTTGGGAACCAGGAATTTTCACCTTGAACCTTACCTAAGCCCCTGGGCTTTTTCTGAGACATCCATTAACTTTGGTGAATCCACCACAGCAGCTTGCCAAGGGGTTTTCTTGTTGGATGATGGATTGTTGCTCAGCTACAGACCACCCGCTTTCCCCCTCTCTCTTAGGATAGCACCTGCCAGCCAGCTGGTGGCTGTAGGGCTTAGGATGCATCTACTCTCCCCCAAGATTTTTTCAGATTCCAGAAAATGACCCTGAGTACTTTTAGCTGCAGGCTGAGAGGCAAGGTTCTATCTGAGGAGATCCTAGGCAAAGAAGCCCATTCATAGACTTGGGTCCTGCTGCCCTGGAAAGTAGGATCTTAGCCCCAGGTGGGGGTTGAACTATCTAAGGAAAGCTCCATGCAACACCAGTATCTCAGTTTTCTTTTGTGATTACATGAAAGCAGCATGAACATTGAACACAGAACCAACCCTGGCACCTGCGTCATTTCTTAACCTTATAGAGGTCATTTGCTCCTACTGGTCAGTGCTGAGTTTCCTATTATCAGCTTTTCAGACCTCAAGTTGGTTGACATTTGGATTCAATGTGGTGGCCAGTTTTCAAGGGTGTACCCAGTTGTTCTTGAGCCTAGGATAGGCTCAGGGATAGTTTAGAAGATTCAGTTGCTTAGAGTCCCTGTATCCCCAGCCTCAGCTACTGTTTTATTTCAAATAAATCAGTGGTATTCCTTCTACATCTCTTCCCCTCAACTAGTCTAAAGTTCATGCTCACCACATCTTCTGTGGGGGAAATAATTGCTGTCTAAGACCTGTATCACCCTTCTCTATCACCCTCCCCTAAACCTGTGAACCAGATATCAGAGCATCAAAAATAATTGGATAAGCTATACACATTTCCAAAGCTGTCCACTTGGAGCATACCTATAGGGATGGGGTAGGGGAAAGGGAAAGGAAGAATCCACCCAATTGCTCAGGTCATCCAGGATTCAATCTGTGTCTTAACTGTATGATTGAAAGTAGCCAGAATATTCAGGTTCCAGGATGCAGAAAGGCGAGGTCAGTCCCCTTAGACCCATGACTATAGCCTCCAAAGAAACCCTGACAGAAGGCAAGGGCAGCTGTGAGTAAGACAAGGCAGCTTTGCTAAGTAGGGATCTCAAATCCCTGTAGTCCAGAGGACAGATGTCCCATAAACCCATGTGCAACCTAATTTCAATTGGATAGTTAATCCTGCCATGGGAAGGTTATCCAGTCTGTACAGAGTAGGGAAAACCAAAGCCTATAGTATAAACTGTTGCCAGCATATAGTTTGGGTGAAGACCTCAGAGTTTCTATACCAGTGTTCTCCAACCTATGAGAGATGAGGGAGGAGGGGGCATGGACATAAAAACCCAACAAAAATCTCTGAGGACTTTCAATGTTCCCCTTACTTTTGTCTCTGAGGATCTCTTCTATACTTTTCTGTAACTGAGCATCTGTTCTTTTGCATAGTAGCTTGCTTTTCCAGTCCATCTACTATTGATCAATCAACCAATCAATCAGCATCCCAAGATCTCCATACCTCTGGGTTTCTTTTGGGATGTGACTCGTTAAGAGTCTTCTAAGCATTAGCTTCTTTCTTTTATTTCTAATCTTTTAGTATTTCCCTCTTTAATATTTTTCTTCCTATTATACCATATTACTTCATATTTATTTTGTATTTTATCTGTTTATTTTGTTGTTCCCCTTGCCCCCCCCCCCCAGGAGAACGTTAGCTGAGGACAGGGACTGTTTCATTTTTGCCTTTGTATCAGCAGAGCCTAGAAGGTAATCAATTGTGCTAAGTGGAGTCAATGTGAGTGGGCCATGAGGATGGACAGAAGAGAGAGAAATTAAAAATGATAATTGGCAAAGGGAGCAAGTAGTGTCATGCTCATTTGGGAATTACTAGGGAAATGTCATGCAGAGGTATGTAAAGAAGGACCTTATTGTATAGAGATGTTGTGGCATTCTCAAGGTTTCCAGAGCTTGTATATGGGGGTCCCTGGGACAATGGGATTTCTGGGACATCTTTAATAGAGACCTCTGAAGTCAGTATGGCACAGACAAGGACACTGAATTAGTCAATCATAATAGAATGGTGGAGTTGGGAAGGGCCCTTACCCCCCATTTTTACAGTGGAGGAAATTGAGAACTACTTTGAAATAATATAGAATAATAATAATAGCTCACATTTATATATCACTTAAAGGTTTTCAATGTATTTTATAAATATTATCTCATTAGATTTCTAAAATTACCCTGTAAGGTAGGTGTGTCCCCATTTTTTCAGATGAGGGTGACTTCAAAAGAGATGAAGTCAATTATTCATCTAGTAATTATCTAGTTCTCTCTAAACACTGAGCATTGGTTAAAGGCATTAGGAATACAAAGGAAAAAATGAAATAGTTCTTGCCCTTAAGAAGTTTACATTCTTTTGAATGACATAATGTTAATAATTATCACCATCATTATGATGATGATGATTTATCCTTTGTTCTTGAAGAAGATCACATTAAGGAAGAGATATTATGACAAGCATGTAAATTGGATTTGAGTGAGGGGGCACTGTTCTAAGTCACCAGCCTCCCTTTGTCCTCTAGAGCCACCTGGATCCAGTGGTCAGATATGAATCAGGACGACTGGAGATGGTCCTAGATGCGAGGCAATTGGAGTTAAGTCACTTGCTCAAGATCACACAGCTAGTAAGAGTCAAGTATCTGAGGCTGGATTCAAACTCATGATATCTTGACTTCAAGACCAGTGCTCTATCCACTATACCACCTAGAATCCATAACATATACCCAAATACACACATACATGCATTCAGAATATTTATGTGAGTTGCCCAATCACACAGAAGTATGCTAAAACATGCTTGAACCAGTTCTGGAGAGCTGATTGTTAAATTTTCAGTGTGAGCATTTACAGCTTGAAAATCTGCTAATGCTACAGTTCAAGACTTGATTCATTATTTCCTTGAGTGTCTAGACTTAAGAAAGTCTTCATAATAGAAATTAAAAGAATGTCAGTATACATTTTTTCTTCCCCAGAGAGATAGCTGTCAAACATCTAGTCAAACAGATAGTAAGTTTCAGAGACTTAAAGCTGAACCCAAGATTTTCTGACTTCAAATTCGAAGCTTTTTTGGCTACAATATAATGCCTTTCTAATTACATTGTGGATTTTGAAGCAATCCTGCACTATTTGGAAAGGGGGTCCTGGTGTCCATATGGCTTCTCCAATATGCAAGGTTAGATTGGGGAAGGGGAAAAAAATCTTAAAAGGAAACCACTGGGGGCAGCTAGGTGGCGCAGTGGATAAACCACTGGCCCTGGAGTCAGGAGTACCTGAGTTCAAATCCAACCTCAGACACTTAATAATTACCTAGCTGTGTGGCCTTGGGCAAGCCACTTAACCCCATTTGCCTTGCAAAAACCTAAAAAAAAAAAAAGAAGGAAACCGCTGAAATGTCCCCATAGTAAAAGTAACCCCACTAAAGGGACTGTCCTTCAGGAGATATTTAAGTCGGCTTTAAATGGAGAAGCACAGCCTCAGCCTCCCCCTTTTCTTTGCATCTACTGCTCAATGTATTCCCTGCTGACTGAGAAACCAAACAGCTGGCTCTTCTCCACACGGGGCCACCCCAGCTCTACTCTCCCCATTGACTGAACCTGTCCTCGGGGAAAGCTGCTGAAAGTTCTCGTCGATTTGGCTATTGACAGCCAAGCTGGAACCTCCTGGCAGGTCCTCGTTAAACTTGAAAGATGACTACTCTAATTTTGCTACAGTCTACATTCCAACCTTCAGTCACAGACAGGAGCAGGTGCCTTGGATGATAGCAGAGTGTGATCCTACAGGTTCTCAAGAGTGCCAGAGAAGGCTCAGGAGCTGGGCCATTTCATGGATCATTTTCCCTTCCCTTCTTCTGGCCCTATGGGGAGGCACCTGGGATAGACACAAGGTGTCATATTACACTGGCCTTATGGCATAGTCATCATGATCATCCAGTCTTTTGGTGTTCTTTGTGTATAAGACCTAAGATTTCCTAAAATACATAATCAAGCTAGGAGAACACAGACACAATTATCAGCAAAGTCAAACAGGAATATCCAACCTTTGGTGATGCCATGAATTCTCTTGAAGTCTTTTTCCATCAGAATCAGTTTTGCAGTTATAGTATGAGGACCAGTTTAGAGATACTAGTCCAGAATTGTGTGAAGAATGGGAAGAGCATTCAAGATGAACTTGAATCCCAGCTTTGCCACCTTAGACTACTGTGACTTTGAGCATATCACACTTCTCTGGACTTTAATGTCCTTGAGATGAATGAAAAAAAAAACCTGAGGGAGTTTCTGAGTAACTAATAATCAATTTATTAATTAGGCTAGATGATAATCAATGAATTGATTGCCAGTGGTTTCTCTTGCTAATCAAAGGCATCTATAATGGAGATACTGAATGCTTTAATATACTCTAAGAAAAAAGGGTAGGGATTGCCTTTGGTAGGTGAAAATCAACCCGATTGGTGAACAATTAGTGAGGAGGTGGGCTAAAAGTCTTCAACTCTTCCTGTTGAGCTACCTCCAACAATTTGGATAAAGGAATCCATCTCCACCAGACCACTCTAGTTAGTTTTCTCCTTCATTAGTTGGCTTGCCCTAGACTTGGAGGGATGTAAAGGCATAGATTTAATGCTTTGGGGCTGGAATTCACCTAGATTAGATTCTGTTTACACTCTAAACAAAAGTAAGATCTCTTAATTGAGCAGGGTCCTGACCAAGATCAAGGAGCCCATTCCCAGAGGATTTGGGCAATCTCATCTATCAGCCTTATTCTTTAGAGACTAATTGAATGAATATAAGGTTGGTCCCTGAATGAGGAAATATAGAGAAAAAGTCTTAATCCTAATTCAATAATTGGTTGTTAATATAATAGAAAATAATTTCCCTCTTCCTCATTTGTAAAATGACTAGATAATTTCTGGTTGAAATATGTCTTTCATCTAAAATTCTATGACATAAGATTCCGGCTTTTCCTGTCTTTAGGGACTCTCAGAGTGAAAGATAGGAGATAGGATGATGATTTCATTAGGTCTGCTGCTTTCCTTCCTCTATGGACTCAATTACCTTGCCTCCCTTTCTGTGGTAATATCATCTCTGACTTATTTCTATCATGAATGAATGAATGAATGAATGAATGAAGCACTTGGTAAGTTCTTTTTATGTGCAAGAAAATGTGCTAAACCCTGGGACTACAAATAGAAAAATAAAACCATTCTTCTCAGATAGTTCACATTTTAATAGAGTAGATAACACAAATGTAAGGTTTCATCTTCAAGTCAGGTGGAAAGGTCCCATTGTCTTTAAGGCACAACCACAGAACAGCTGCTAATACTTTTTATTTAATATCACTTACTCCAATAAAATCATAGCAGTTTCTTATATTGATCCAATTAACAGGGTTTGCTTTGGTGGCAAGACTTCTCCAGATCTTCAGGGGCTATAGTTGTAGCACTTTAGGAGTAGTTGAACTACTGCTTCTTCAAAAGGGGTTATTTTCCAGGGTAGTAGGTCAGGGTTTTGTAATCCTGAGACTGTACAATTATTGTATGAATAGACAGTTGGATGTAGTAGAATGCATTTGGGCAATCTCATCTATCAACCTTATTCTTCAGAGACTAATTGAATGACCTATTTGGAATCAGAGGGCCTGAGTTTGAATCCAATCTCTACCCCTATACCTGTGTTACCTTGGGCAAGTCATTTAAAACTCTTGAAACCTCAATAAAGTCTGCTTAATTCCATTTTTATCATCTTCTTTCTACCAAGTTCTAGATCAAACCCTTGATTGAGGTTATAGTCTTCCTTTTACAATAAGAATGTGCATAAGCTTACAATTGTAGCTATTAATGGATTTAAACCATTGCCATTCCCAAGGCTCTTGGGTTCAGAGTCCTAGGCTACCTACATCAGCAGCTGAGGAAGATGGTGGTCAAGATGATCATGCTGCCTTGACTTTTCTGGCACATACTGCTTCCTGTTTCTTCCCCAGGGTGTTTCAGGCTGGTATGCCTGCCTTATGAGTACCTGTTGGTTGGTAGTTGGTGGGGGATGAACTGCCCCTTCTCCACAGGAGTTGCCTTTCTGGATGATGATTGTGAGGAGGACTGGTTGGAAGCCGGACCATTGTTCTGGGTATATTACTACTCCTATAGCTCCTGTGCCCCTGCCTTTTGATGACAGTTAGTCAACTATTGTTGCTGATGGTAATGTGGAACATGATCCCGTTCTCCACAATGGTTTTGCTCTTAAGTTGTGAGAAATGGGAGCTAGACTGGAAGAAATAGGAATCAAGGATTTTTGAGGCATTGCTTTTTCTAAGGGCCTTGGAAGGGTCTTGAGTTATCTCTGTCAGGGTAGAGAGGAGAGAGCAGTCAGAGTGGCAGTGGTAATTTCCCTTGCCTGGCATATGCTTCCTGGCTCTCCTCAAATCTGTCAGGCTGCTTCCATCATTTGAGAAGTCCCAAATCCTCATTAATTATAGATAGTCTAAATCTACTTAATCCCATTATTATCATCTTCTTTCTACCTAGTTCTAGATCAAACCCTTGATTTCCATATTCTGAATCTGTTTCCCTTAGTATGCAATGCTGAGGTTATAGTCTTCCTTTTATAATAAGAATGTGCACATACTTATAATTGTAACCATTAGTAGGTTTGGGATGTTGTAAACACTGAGAGCAGGGCAGTCACCTGAGAAACATCTTTAGAAAACAGGTTCTAAGCAATTTTGACCAATGATTGCTTCACAATAAATGCTTTTTGATTGATTGATTGATTTAAAACACATAGAAACAGTTTCAGCTCCTTAAGCCCATTCCTGTTGTGGCCAAGCCCTGACCTTATTGAAAGACCACAGATGAAAAGCTTTGAAGAAGACCACACACCTTGGAACAGGGTTCCTTTAATCTGCAGATAAACCTCTACTGTCCTATCTGCCCTGTGTTTCTGTCTACCTTACAATTGGAAAATGCAAAAAACCCCAAACAAACAAAAATGAGAGTTTCTATTTTCCTGCCTGTACTGTTTGGTTGGAGAACCCAGGACAGAGACAGGAAATTTGAATATGTCTTTGGATAGTGCCTCTTGTTTGCATGGGATGCATTGATATAACATTGATAGTTCACATTTATCTAGCATTTTAAGGTTGCTGAGTATTTATCTCATTTGATCCTTACTGCAACTCTCTGAGGTACATGCTTTGATAAGCTTCATATTATAGAAGAGGAAACAGATTCTGAGAGATTAAGTGAATTGCACAAAGTTAGTATTCAATTGAACAAAAATTTTCCCAACTCCTATTATCCACTATACTACATTGTAATTATGACTGAGGGAAAGGTCTAGGTTGCTCAGTGAATAGAGCACCTGGTCTAGAGTTGGGAAGACCTGAGTCTTCCTGGCCTAAGATACTTTCTAGTTATGTGACCCTGAGCAGGTCACTTACCCCTCTTTGCCTCAGTTTCCTCATTTAGAAAATGAACTGGAGAAGAAAATGACAAACCACTCCACTATCTTTGCCAAGAAAACCCCAACTGGGATCACAGAATCAAACAGGACTGAATAGCAACAATCAAATGAGTGACAGAGGTCAAGGATAGGATAGATGGTTTTGTAACACTGAGACTGGCACAATTATAGTATGAATAGATAGTTTGATATAGTAGAAAGCCTGGTGGATTTCGAGTCAGAGAACCTGTGTTTGACTCCATCCTCTACCACTCTAGTATTACCTGCATTTAAACCTCTTGAAACCCCAGTAAAATTGTGAAGCTTTCTAATCTTTATTTGTATCATAGGGAAATGTGTGTGTGTGTGTGTGTGTGTGTGTGTGTGTGTGTGTGTGTGTGAGTTTTGCATGTGTGTGAAGAGAAAACATAACATTTTATATAAATGGGTATATCTATATACTGTGAATGTCTTTCTATAGTTCCTTCTATCATTTTTTATTATTCTGGTACCCTCTCTTAACACATTCAAGCCTGTCAACATTTCTCTTAAAATATATTGCCTTGAATAAGTTAGTTCCATTCAATAGTCATTAAGTCCCTAACACAATACTGGGCATACCAAAGCAAAAATAAAACAGTTCCTGTTTTACTATATTGTATAGTATAGTTATATGTGGATTTATAACATATATATATAAATATAAAGAAAAACCATGCTATGAAATTATATAGTGCATATATGTACCTGCTCTTTTATTTATTTTAGTCAAATACAAAATAACTTCCATGATTAATTGGCAAATTAGGGTGGATGTGGCAGGGGAAAAGTGCCTGAGAAATAGATGAAAGTGTTAGGAGAGGTACCGCAGTAGCAGCAACATTCTGCATCTCTCTTGATGTCTCTTAGATGACTGATTGAGATGCTATTTTATCTCTCTACTTTGTTTTTTCTCACCCACATGAAACATAAACAGAGACAAGCAACCAATCTCAGTACTGGCTTCCAATTCTCAGTAAGCCGTCTTTTCAAATGAGTCCCAGCATAGCAGGGATTGGTTGTCTGGGGATTGGGGTTCTAGTTTCATCTCTGTCACGAACTTGTAGGACCTTTCTTTATTAGCCCAAGGTTCTATATTTATAAAAGTAAGAAGATAGATTGGATGACTTGAAAGCTCTTTCCAGTCCTAATGTTCTTGATCCTTTGACTCTATATTGGATTAACTGTGTCTAAAATAGTTCTTTTGAGTAGGGACTGTTTCATTTTTGTTTTTTGTATATTCAGTATTGTGTTAGGTACTCAATCAGTGTTGAATGAAACTGACTTATTCTAGGCAACACATTTTTTTGTGTCATTTTTTTTAGGGTTTTTTTTTTTTTGCAAGGCAGACAGGGTTAAGTGGCTTGCCGAAGGCCACACAGCTAGGTAATTATTAAGTGTCTGAGACCAGATTTGAACCCAGGCACTCCTGACTCCAGGGCCAGTGCTTTATTCACTACGCCACCTAGCTGCCCCTAGGCAACATTTTTTAAGAGAGATGTTGACAAGTTAGAATGTGTTAAGAGCGAGTACCAGAATAATAAAAATTTGTAGAAAGAAGTATAAAAAAGGATTTTCAATCTTGAGATAAAGGAGACATGAGAGAACTTGGTTCTCTAGCTTTACCCAGAGTCATTGCAAATGGTATTACTGTATCAGGGGGTCTTTTCTGTCTTTAACCTGATTGGTGGAGCAGTGGATATCATGTCTAACCAACCTGAGTTCAAATCCAGTCTCAGACACATACTAGTTGTGTGACTCTGGGCAAGTCACTTAACTCTGCCTCAGTTTTCTCATCTGTCAAATGAGTTGGAGAAGGAGATGACAAACCACTCTAGTAACTTTGCCAAAAATAAACCCAAATGGGGTCATGGAGAGTTGGACACAACTGAAAAATGATTCAACAGCAGCATTCCCCCCAGGGTCATGAGGAGAGCAAGACTTAGGGCATGCCTCATGCATACAGGCATACAGGATTTCTATAGAGAAAAGTTGGTCAGGTTAGCAACAACCACAATTTGGCATTGCCTTTCTGCTGTCTAGAAGAGATTTTAGGGTGGTTTATTCTTCTCAAGATTAGTCTAGTAGGGAATGGGAGGAGAGACCAGAGGTGAAACGAGGTGAGTGGGGGGGGGGGTGAGATGCCAATGGTTTGGTTCTCAGCAGACCCCTGAGAGGGAGGTGCAGCACCCACCCTGATCTCTGGGGAGGCAGAAGGGGTAAGTAGGGGGCCAGTCACTTGCACCCATATTGACAAATAGGCTCCATACCTTTAAACTCAGACTTTGCCCTTTCAGAATGTAAAGCCCGAGTCAGCACGGTGCTAATGGGGCTTTGAGTCTCCTTTTGATGAGCGAATCACAGAAAGCCAGCATTATCCATTTCTGCTAGGGAGGCAATGAAGGCATTTGCAGTTGAAATCTGCTTTCGGAGATGCCCTAATAAAGCAAAGACTTTCAAAACCCCATTAGCAGTGTGCTGACTTGGGCTTTGCGGTCTGTACTGTCCTTACAGGGGAGGGACTCTGGGCATGCCATTTGGTGCTCCAAGGTGAGGGAGCCACCTAGGGAAGAAGTGGGAGCTAGTGTGTCTGCCTGGGTGACCATTGGTACCCTTTCAGGTGATCTCCCCATCTCCTCTGGCCTTGTAATCCTCACCTCTCCTTCCCTCTGCCTCTTGTCCGAGCTGAAGGCATCTTTTGTGCCAGGGAAGGAAGCCTCACAGGCTCCCTGAGAAGGAAAGTCAAAGACTGGTAAGGCTCAGTAGAAACCACTGGATCCAGGAAGTGAGGCTGCATTAAGCATCCTTTGCTTTCTCTTTGACCACAGAGTCCAAGTTGGGACAGCATACTTAAAAATATTGATATCTTTTATTTTTACATCATCTTCATTTCCAAATATATCCTTCTTTCCTCTCCTACCCAGAGAGCCATTCCTTGTAACAAAGAATAGAAAATAGAGAGGGAAAAAAAAATCAATTCAGCAAATTAACCACTAGTTAGGCAAAATTGAGTCATTCATTGTATGAAATGTTCCATACCCAAAGTCCCATACTTTTGCAAAGAAGTGAAAGAAGTCCATTTTCTATTCTATTCCAAGGCAAGTTTGGCCACTTTAATTACATAATGTTCAGCTTCATTTTTCTCTTTCTTCTTGTAATGTAGTGTAATGTGTATGCTGTTTCCTGATTTTGCTTACTTTACTTTGCATTGTTCATATCTTCTTCCTTTCTACCTCTAATTAATTCATATTCAGCATTTCTTATGAAGCAGTAATATTCTATTATTTGTCCCTCAATTTGCTTAGCCTTTCCCCAAATGACAGACATCTAATTTGTTTCCAGTTTTGTGCTGCAATAAGAGTCTTTTCTGCATTTGACCTCCTTGGGGTATAAGCCTAGAAGTGGGATTTTTGGATCAAAGGGTATAGACATTTTACTTACTTTCTTAGCATAATTCCAAATTGCTTTCCAGCTGGGCCATCATTCTTAATGTGAATTTTTTCTAGCCAGATAATTCTCTCCTCCATTTGTCTTACTGACAGGAACACACCCTCTTGCAGCGACCTGGAGTCCAGGACTCCCAGTGTTCAGCCACTGTCTCCTCAACAGATGATCTGAATTTAATCTCTGGATGGAGTGTTCTATTGACTGGCATGGGCAGTGATAATGCTGTGTTAGCCATTGATTCTCTTCAGATAAGACTATCAACTGTCCTGTCAAACATTCTCTGTCCTCCCCAAGCAGAACCCTCATTTACCATCTTCCCCAACATGGGGGGATGGATGCTTTCAGACAAGGGTCTTCCAGGAAGTTCTGTTAAGGAAACAAATAAAAGAACACAAATCTATTGGAACTGCTTGCCCTTGTGGGTTTGTTCTGGTTATTTGTTTGATTCATAATTTACCTGGTCCCCCAAAGGGCTTGTGAGGTACTGGTGTGTGACTTGCTGGGGCTCCTCTCATTGCCATCCTGCCATTTAAATATTTCCAGGCAGGATTTGGTTCTGCACATCTCTGAGAGTTCTTTAATCAAAGAAATTAACTCTAATCAGACACATGAATTAATCTTTGTTAGTCCTGTTGTCACTCTAACTTCACCATCCTCTGCACCAAACACTCTTCATCTCCAGGGTAGGCGGTGACTGTTGCTTCTGAGCAGAGGTCAACATGGTGGAAGGCAATAATGGATCAATTTTTGCTGGAGTTCAGACAGAGTCCAGCTTACAGAAGATGAGATCTTAGTGCCCAGCAACCACAAATGCAAATGCATTCATTAAGTACAATGGAAATCACATTGAATTTAGAATTAAAAGTCCTGTGCTTGACATATTATTTAATAACTTATTTCACTTTGAGTCAGGTGCTGAATCTTTCTGGTTCATAGTTTCCTTAGCTATGAAATAAAAGAATTGAACTAGATGACCTCTAAAGTTTCTTTTGGCTCTAAATCTATAATGCTATCCATGTGTAATGTACTGTGAAGGATATAGTATTAAAAGGACCCTGCCCTCAAGGAGCTTACTACCTATTGCTACACTTTTTGAGTACTAGTTCAATTAAATGAAGGAATAGCATAGGACTATTCCCGATTTGGAGCTGCAAGGTATCTAATGTCTCTTTCTCTCTCTTTTTTCATATGGCATTATAATGGGAATTCATCCAGAGTGCATATAGACAACTAAGATAAATTAATATGATTCTGAAATATCTCTGGCCCATTGTTATGCTACCACATTACCAGGTTGATGATCTTGGGCTCTTTGCAGTATCCTTGCTCAAGTCTCTATATGGAAGACTCTCTTCTCCATCATATCTTCAAGACAACTAGCAGTCAGGCTGTCAATCATGATAGAGCATAAGTATTAAAAAAAATCACACAGCAGCTAAAGGTGATGCCCACCCTATGAGGAGGGCTATTCTAGAAGATAGAAGAACGATTATTTGTCTTTCAAATAGACTTGGAAATAAGCATAATATAATTGCCAACCTGTTATCCCCCCCCATATTACTGGTTAACAAAAGGAATGAACTCTGGTATCTTTTAAAAAATATTGAAATATTTCGACCCAATAGATGCTTTTGAATAGACATCCAAATAAAGCCATTAATGAAACATACTTCCTAAAAACCAGATGGGAATGTACCCTTTACCTAATATAACAAGCTACTCACATTAATTGCTGTGTTTGACAGCAATTTTGTTGATTTTCCATGCTGATTTTGTTGACCTTGTTTTAATTATTGTTTATATTTTTCTTTTGGCCCTATATTTTTTAATCTACAACTCAGATATATTTTCTACCTTTCAGTGGGAGTGGCAAGGGGTGATTTCATTGACACGAGAAACTCCCATGAGGAAACTCCTTCTACCAATCTCTATTGGCAACCATTTTGAAATTTATTGTCTTAGAGAGTTGCCAAAGGATAGTGAGAGATTAAGTGACTTGCTCAGAGTCACACAACCAATAAGTGTGAGAGCTAAGGTTTAAATTAAATTCCTTCCAATGCTAAGACCAACTTTCTATCTACCACACCATACTGACTCACATCTTTTCTACTAGGATGTAATGACTTGGAGTATAACTATTTCCAGTCTTCTGTAGAAGTGAGGCAGGTGTATATTGATACCTCTGGCCTGGAATAAAAGTATTCTGGGTGAGTGGAAGGGGGGAATGATGGCTTTAGGATGTTTGGGAAGGGCTAATCTGAAGAAAACCTAGAATAAAAGATAATGTATTGGGGTTAGGTCACTCAAAAACCATAGAGCTAGGGAAGCAAACATGAGAAACAAAGCAGAAGGAAATCAAGCAGGAAGGGCACATATTTAAGAAATTCCTTGAGGTCAGTTTTGTGAATACTCATCCTTATAAGCTTCAAGTACCAGATGCCAGTAAATTCTCCAACCCCCATTCTATTTTTATCTTCACTTTCTAAAGCATAGTGACTGGCACATAGTAGGCACTTAATACATGCTTGTTGATTGAAGGATTGAAAGTCCTTGTGGAAGTATTCCAAAGCCATATGGCAAGAAGTATAAAAGATTAGGCAAGTGTATAGAGTAGAGGTCATGATGTGGAGTGTGTGCCCAATCACTCTCTCACTCTGCTATAAATACCAAGCTTTCTTTCTGAACAATCCCTCATACACAGAGGAAAAAAACAGACCCACAATTGCATTAGTGAGAGGATTGCAGCCAAATCGGAGGCACCAAGAGCTATAACAACCTAAGTCATGGAGACAATATAATGCAAAGAAAATCAAATGCTGCAGAGTAAATAAATGTGATGTTAACACCATCTTCCATAATATATATTTCATAAGCTCTCATTTGCTCATGAAAAATATATTATGGAAGACTGTCTGTTAACATCACACTTACTCACTCTGCAGTGTTTGATTTTGTTAGGTTTGTGCTAGCTTGTAGAGTCCAAGACAACATCCAATTTCTAGTTGGCAGTGTCCTTGAGGATATTCTCAGCTGGGGTTATAAGGTCTCCAAGCCCACATATGCTTCTGGGTGATTTGAAAATAGAGGGATTCCCTGGGGAGCATCTGCTATGTAAGCGTGTTCTTGTTTTTAAGGAGTACAGGGGCCAGGATTCACCCTCCTTTAGCACTGGTGCCAGGGAGCATACTACCTGGCTAGAAAGGGCTCTCTGATCTCTCCTCCATTTTATGGCTAATTGCTTCTTCTGTTCTCAGGATAAAAAAGAAGACAAGTCACTTTCTCATTGGACTGTAACGTGCTACACGAACCGTCTATATTATGACAGCAAAGATGGGATCCCTGCCTTCATGACCTCATGGATCACTGACAGCCATAGCACCCTGTCCAGTTGCAGTTCCAATTGTGCCTCCATGTTGCTGGCTTCTTGTAAGGCCCAGTTGCAGAGCGGCTGGTTGCCCATGGCCATGGCCGATGACCCCTGGGTTTCAGGCCTGCCATTGAAAGCCAAAGGAACAATCATGTCTGCAAATCAAAAGTCAGAGAATTCTAAGAGGAACACAGCAGCTAGTGGAACTGTGTGGTGACTTGAAGTACAATGAGATAACAAAGTCTCTTTCAGGTATCTTTTCATATTCTAAAACCCTAGGTAGCCCTAAACAATAGACCCCAAGCCAGTCTGAGTTCTTGCTATCTTGTTGACTGAAGCATTCTTTGTGTGGCTTCCTGGGCACCCTATTCTGGGGGACAGGAGGATTCTGACCACCTCCGTATCCCGGAGATTTATCTGCTGTTGGCAGGGCGCCTTTCGTCTGTCGTCTTTCTCACATCAGACGCCTCGGGAGAGGACAGGTTTCTCTCTCTGGTTTCTGCATTGGCTTTTTCATCTTCTTTATCCTCCCATGTTTGATTTTTACTTTTGACTCCAGGGCAGGTGATGCCGCTGTGGGCAGAGTGTTGTGACCAGCTGGGTGTGTGGCAGACTGAAGGAACGCAATTTTCAATGTGTATCTCCTGGGATCTGGACAGGGAAGAACCCAATTCCCTTTAGTATCTTTCACATTCAGATAATCCCAATGGATCAAAATGGGGAAACAACAAGAACAACAACACAACATCCCATTACAAATTAACCTATGGTCCAGGAGGGAAGGAATGGCAGAAGTAGAGCGGTCTAATTAACATTCTAACTGGAGTTCTTGGTTCTAGGGCAGGCTCTGCCATGGAATTAGGAAGTAGAGGAGAAGGGAAAGGGTAGTATGGTAGAAAGAACAGTGGGTCTGGACCTAAAGGACCTGGGTTTGAATTTCTAGCTGGGCTATTTGCTGCCTGTTTAACCTTTGGCAAGTTGCTTCTCTCTAGGCCTCATTTTCTCATCTGTAAAATGAGGGGCTTGGACAAGAAAATCTTTAAGGTGCCTTTCAGCTCTAAATCCTCTGATCCTATAATCCTATGAGTCATAGCAAACTACTATTTCTTAAGACATGCAAATTGGCCCCTGTTCAGTACCTATGGCCTAAGGGAAAGCAAGGGTGAGTCTAAAAGAGAAGGAATAAACAAATTATATGACCTAGTGCACATCAGTTTCCTCCTTAGTGAAATGAAAAGGTTGGTTTATCAAACCATCAATCAATCAACATTTGTTAAGAGGTTAAGAATGGACCTGGTACTGGGCTGAACCTGAGGACACCAAAGAGGAAAAATATTAGTCTTTGCCCTTAAAGGAACTTGCAATCTAGTGGGGGGGGGGGGTGAACTATATTTAGACAAATCTATACAAAATCAGTGATATTCAGATTAAATAGGAAATAATTAACCAGGAAAATGCTAGATGATCTTCAAGGTCATTTGTCTCTCTAATAGACTGATTTTTTTCACATTCACTTTTATATTAAGTAAAGAAATAAACATTTATGAAGTACCTGCTTCACAGCTACATTGCATGGTGCACAGACTCATCTTCCTGAATTCAAACCCCGACCCCAGGAAACTCTGTTTGCCTAAGTTTTCTCGTCTGTAAAATGAGCTGGAGAAGGAAATGGTAAACTTCTCCAGTATCTCTGCCAAGAAAACCTTAAATGGTGTCATGAAGAACTGGATATGACTGAAATGACTGAATAACTAGGTTCTTAATAAGTCAAGTCAGCAAGCATTAATTAGGCACTTACTATAAACCAGACTTGAAGCATCTAGGGTACAATGAATAGTGTCCTGGGTATGGAGTCAGAAAGACCTGAGTTTAAATCTGACCTCAGACACTTGCTAACTGTGTGTGACTTACAAGACAGTTGCTTAACTTCTGTTAGCCTCAGTTTCTTTAACTGTAAAATGGGGTGAAGGCTCCTAAATTGTGTTGTTGGGAGGATCAAATGAGATATTTGTAAAAAAGGATTTAGGACTGTGTTTGGAACTTAGTAAGGGCTATTTAAGTGCTTATTCCCTTTTCCAGCACCACTTCTGTTTCCCTCCTTCCCCTTCTTTCCTTTACTGAGCACTGGAAATACAAATTCAAGCTGAAATATACCATCCTTGCTCTCAGGGAGCTCACATTCTCTTGGAGGAAAGAAGACAATACATAAAAAGGAGTAAAAAAGAATTGGAGAGAGAAGGTTCTTTGGGAGGGGGTATGTTAGAAAAAGTATGGAGTGCCAGTACTGGAAGCCTGTAGAGGTGACTAGTCTGGACATTTTTCTTAAAATAATAATAATACTAAATCAATTAAGATATATTTAATACATACTGTGTGCACTGTGTTAAATCTTGGGGATACAGAGACAAAAGACAGTACTTACCTTCAAGGAGTTAAAAATCCAATGTGGGAGACATATGTTATATATATGAAACAAGCTATATGCAGGATAAATAGAAAATAATTATTAGAAGAAAGGCTTGAGATTAAGGGGAGTTGAGAAAAGATCCTGTAAAAGATAAAATTTTAGTTAGGTCTTAAAGGAAGCCAGGGAAGCTAGTAATTAGAGTTGGGTAGGGAAAACATTCCATGCATGGGGGGAGAAGCTAGAGAAAATTCCCAGAGACCACAAAAGGAATATCTTACTTATGGAATAATCAGGAGGCTGGTGTCCCTGGATTGAAGAGTACATGGTGTTAAAGTAAGTGTAAAAAGAAAGGAAAGGTAGGAGGACACTAGGTTATGAAGAGTTTCTCTCTCTCTCTCTTTTTTTTTAGGTTTTTGCAAGGCTAATGGGGTTAAGTGACTTGCCCAAGGCCACACAGCTAGGTAATTATTAAGTGTCTGAGGCTGGATTTGAACTCAGGTACTCCTGACTCCAGGGCCGGTGCTCTATTCACTGCTCCACCTAGCCGCCCCTATGAAGAGTTTCGAATAACAGAGGGTTTTATATTTATTCCTGAAGATGATAGGATGACACTGGAATTTATTGAGACATGTGACATGATCAGGCCTGAATTTTAGGAAAATGATGTCAGTGACTTAATGCAGGAAGAACTGGAGAGAGAAGTGACCTGAGGCAGGTCAACTCATTAGAAGGCTATTGCAGTAGACTAGGTATGATGTGATGAGGGCCATAGTGTGCTGTCAGTGTCAAAAGAAGGGGGGGCATTTGGGCAGCTAGGTGGCATAGTGGATAGAGCACCGGCCCTGGAGTCAGGAGTATCTGGGTTTAAATCCAGTCTCAGACACTTAATAATTACCTAGCTGTGTGGCCTTGGGCAAGCCACTTAACCCCATTTGCCTTACAAAAAAACCTAAAAAAAAAAAAGAAGGGGGGACATTCAAGAGATGTTGCAGAAGAAAAATCGACAAACCTTGGCAACAGTTTGGATATAGTGGGGGTGAGAGATAGTGAGGAATCCAGGATGAGAATGGTGGTGTTCTTTACAGTAAGAGGAATAGTCTGGGTCAGAGAGAAGTTTTAGAAGGAAAGATAATGAATCCAGGTTTGGAAATGTTTGGTCTCCTTAAAGATGTCTGAAAAACAGTTGGAAATGGGAAATTGGAGAACAGCAGAGAGGTTGGAGCAGGAAATGTAGATTTGAGAATCTTCAGCACAGAGATGGTGATTAAAGCCAATGAGATTACCTAGTGAAGTTGGAGAGAGAGAGAGAGAGAGAGAGAGAGAGAGAGAGAGAGAGAGAGAGAGAGAGAGAGAAGAGGGATACCTATGGTTAGAAAAAATAATCTGGAAGAAAATCCAGGAAAGGAGGTAGAGAAAGAAGGGTCAAATGGGTAGGAGAAGAACCAGAATAGTGTCCTGAAAACCAAGAAAGAAGAGATTATCAAGGAGGAGAAAGAAATCAAGAGTCAAAGACTGCAAAGAGGTCAAGGAGAATGAGAACTGAGAAGATGTCATTGGATTTGGCATCCAAGAGATCATCAGGGCATTGGAGAGGGCATTGGAGAGGGCATTGAAATGATAAGGTTAAAAATCTGAATGTAAGAAGCTAATGAGAGAATGAGAGGAGAGAAAGTGGAAGTACATCTTATAGATGATTTTTTCCAAGGAGTTTAGCAACAGGGGTGGCTAGGTGGTGCAAAGGATAGAGCACCAGCCCTGGAGTCAGGGGTACCTGAGTTCAAATGTGGCCTCAGACATTTAATAATTACCTAGTTGTGTGACCTTGGGCAAGTCACTTAACTCCATTTGCCTTGCAAAAAAAAAACCTTTAAAAAAGGAGTTTAGTTACAAGGAGGAAATATAGGACAATAGTTTAACAGGGATGGAAAAATCAAATATGAGATTTTTTTTTCTGTTTAAGGGAGATACTGGCAAGTTTATAGGCAGTAGGAAATGAATCAGTAGGGAAGGAGAGATTGAAAAGAAGTGACAGAATGGAGATAATAGGGGACAATCTTGAGGAGAGAGGATGAATTAGGATCACTTGAGCAGGTAAGAGGGGTTAGCTTTGGTAAGGAGTAAGGCCACCTCAGTAAGTGAGATGGGGAGAAGGAGGCATCTGAAATATATGAGATTAGGAAGAAGGTAGAAGAGGAAGGTTATGGCAAATGGTCTCAATTTTTTTCTGTAAATTTTGAAGCAAGATTTTTAGCTGAGAAAGTAGCGGGAGGAGGAACCATGCAACATTTGAGAAGTAAGGTATGGAAGGGTTTGGAAGAGTCACAGTGAAGAGTGGGATAATGAGTTGATAAAGCAGGTATAAAAGGATTGCCCAATGACTGTGATGATTATGAAACATAAATTCATGGTGGGACCAGCCAAAACAGTTGCATGATTTTCTTTTCTTTCATTCAGGAGTAATGTGTAGGAGTGAAGGCAGCAGATGGTGGAAGTGATCCAGGACCCAAGTTTGGCACATCAGGGGTTCTGGGAGGGATTCATTGGTTAGTCAGCCAATATACATTTATTAAACACCTACTATGTATTAGAAATTGTGCTAAACCCCGAGGATACAAAGGAAGGCCAAAGATTGTTGTTGCATTGGAAAAGCTTGTAATCTAATGAGGGAGAGAACATGCAAACAACTATATACAGACAAAATATATACAGGATAAATTGAGGGTAGTCTGAGAAGGAAGGCACTAGAATGAAGAGTTATTAGGAAAGGTGGAGTTTTGAAGAACATGAAACTTTAGCTAGAACTGGAAGAAAAACCAGGAAGCCAGAAGGCAGTGATGGAAAGCATTCCATGCATTGGGACAGTCAGTGATAAAGTGTGGAGTTAGGATGGGAATGTTTTGTTCAAGGAGTATAGTATATCATGTGTGTGCGTGTGCATGTGCATGTGCATGTGTGTGTGTGCATGTGCGTAAGGATCCTAGGGCACAGACCTGAGGGACATTCAACATTATCAGAAAAAGTGTGGGAGAGATATGAACATCTTTGAATGCCAAAAAACAGATTGTATATTTGATGCTGGAGGTCAATAGGGTTTTTTGGGTAGGGAACTGAAATAGTTTAACTTGTGTTTTTAGGAAGATCTCCTTGACAGCTGAGCATAGGACACACTAGAAGTAGGAAAAGGCTTGAGATAGGCAGACCACCCGAGGCTATTTTATTAGTTTAGGGGTTGGTTGATGAGCATCAGTGTCTAGATGGGAGCAGTGTCAGAAGAGAAAAGGTGGCACATTCACGAGAGGTTATAAAGGTAAAATTCATAGACCCTTCAAAGTACTGAATGTGAAGATTCAAGTATGATACCTAGGTTGTGCCTGGGTGACTGAAAGGATGACAATGCCCTAGACAGTAATAGGAAAGGGGAGAGTTTGAGAGGAAAAAAGATAGCGAGTTCAGTTTTGAATATGTTGATTTTTAAGATGTCTGTATAAAATCCATTTTGAAATATCTAATAGGCAGTTAAAGAGACAAGATTGGAGGCCACTAGAGAGGTTTAGGATAAGTAGATTTGAAAATCATCAGCATAGAGATGAAAATTGAATCCATGGGAGCTGAGTGAAATAGTATAGAAGGAGAAGAAAAGGGATCCTTGGGACATTCACCATTATCAGGTATGACCTGGATGAAGATTCAACAAAGGAGATTTAGGAGTGGTGATAATGTCAGAGGAGAGCCAGGAGAGAGTAGTGAGAGTTTTCCAAAAACTTAGAGTGGAGGGATTATTATCAAGAAGAAGGTGATCGCTAATGCCAAAAGTTTCAGAGATCTTGAGAAGAATGAGGACTGAGAAAAAAGTCATTAATTTGTCAGTTAATGAAATTATTAGTAGCTTTAGATAGAAAGGAAGTAGAGGTGTTTATTATAGATGACCTTCTCAAGGAATTAAATTTCAGAAAAATAGTAGTGATATGGGATTGTAGTTTGCAGGGAATATATGGATCAAATGACAGGGGACACATGGGTATGTTTGTAGGCAGTAGGAAAGCAGCTATTTGTGTTATTGTTTGTTCCTTCATTCTTGAAAAGACCATAATAACACGAAAGTGATGCCATGACGTGCACATGAATTGAATTTGAGTGAGGGGGTGCTGTATTAAGTCACTAGACTCCTTTTCTCCTCCAGAGCCATCTGAGTTCAGTGGCTAGATAGGAATCAGGAGATGGCTCTAGATACAAAGCAACAGGATTAAGTGATTTGCCCAGGGTCACATAGCTAGCAAGTATTAAGGGTCTGATATCAAATTTGAACTCACATCCTCCTGACTCTAGGGCTGGTGCTCTTTCCAATGTGCCATCTAGCTGCCCTTACAGAATAACCATTACACAGGGAGAGACTGAAGACAAATGAGAGAGTAAGGACAATTGGGCAGACAATCCAGTAGAGATGAAAGCATGGAGAAGAAGAAGTCCCAGGGGCTGTGAGTACTTCTGGAACAAAGAATTTTTAGGGTAAAGAGACTATAGAGATAGGCTATAAAATTAGGAGTGAAATCTGGAGGGAATATTTGTTGGTAAATGTTTATTGAATGAATGGACAAATAAATTGTTTCCTCATCTTTAAATGGAAATACCAATATTTTACTTCGCTGTTATGTTAAAATAATGTATATTGAAAAGTCTTTTGTAACTATATATGAAAAAGTGGAATTTAACATCATCATCATTATTAATAACTTCCTTTCTCCAAATCATTAGGCTAAAAATAGCCTTGCAAATAATTTACTAGCCCACAAGAAATACTATTTTACCTGGTTTCTGTGATGAAACAACTTTTACAAAACAGGTCATAAGAGTCCCACAATCCCAAACTACCAGAAAGAGGTCTAAGGATCTATACTACTGTCTCCTATTCCCATATGTACAAAGCACTGTGCCAGGTAATGCTGTAAGTACAGGATTATGTCTCTTATCTAAGACCATGTAAGATTTCAGCAGGGTTGAACAGTGGTATAGCGTTGATTTTAGTTGAGAAGACATCAGACACTGTGTAGTCCTGGTTGAGTCACCTAACCTCCTTTAGGTTCTGTTTTCTCATTTTAAAATGTTGTGAGACTCAAATGAGAGAACATAGGGAAATTACTTTGCAAACCATAAAAACACAATATAAATGCAAGCTATTATTATTATTGTTGCTGTTCTGATTATATTTGGTAGAACCATCACTAGGACCCAGATCTCTTCTCTTTCCAGTTCTCTTTACATTGTTCCAAAGGGTGACTGATTGAGGAAGGTAAATCATGTTCAGTCTTATTCTTCATGACCCCATTTGGGATTTTCTTAGGAAAAAGATTTACCATTTTCTTCTCCAACTCATTGCATATTGAGGTAAATAGGGTTAAATGACTTATCCAGGATCACATGGATAGAATATGTCTAAGGCTGGATTTGAACTCAGAAAGTGGGTCTTCCTGACTCAGGACCAGTGTTTAATTTGATGGAGTCTATTCCACCTACAAAAGGTGGAATTCCACCTCCTCTCTACCAGAGGAGGGAGAGTCAGTGGCTACAGTCCTATCATCAACCCGTCAGGGAACTTGTCTTTTGATGCCAGTGCCTTTGACCTGAACCCATTAGTTAGAAAGGGCATTCTAGGAACTCTACTCCCCCAAACTAATCCTGTCTCTATGTGTGACTCCCATTGTTCAGGGTTCAGCAGAGTACTATAGTGAGGGGGAAAAATCCTTAATGAGCCTTAATGTGGGAGGAAATAGCCATCCTAAAAATAACGCCAGGCCCTTCGGAGTAATGACATCATTAGCCAACTCCAGACTTGAGGGATTCTAAGCACTTTTGACTAGACGTTTTATTTTAGCACAAGATGTATCAAGTAGATCTATTATGCTTGTCAGCCCAAGCAAGTGTTGCAAGGGAAGAATTAAGTGAAAGGAGCCATGACACTTCCTTTAATCACATTTTACATAATTGGAATAGTTGCTGTTTCCTAGTCTTTGACTGGGCAGTCATCATGACCACAACAAGTTCTGTCAAGGGAAGAAAGGACAGTCTGTCCCCTCTGGCAAGAACCTTCTGAGTTAACTTCATTGTAAGCATCTGGGAGGGAAAAGGGACAAAAGGGACGCAGGAAACAGATAAACCAGGTGCCCCTCAAAGAGAGAAGGCAATGAAGAGAGGAGGGGCTAGTATCCTTGGTTAGTCATGGAAGTTCTTTCCATCTTGTTTCTGGAATCCTGGAATGTTTGGATTCAAAGGGAGATCTTTGAATCAGATACTCTTGTTTTACAAAAGACATCTTTGGTGTTCTGGTGGTTGGACTACAACTCATGTGTTTTCTTTTTCTATTCTCTGCTGTTTTTAGGGACAGACCTCCTTGCTTCCAGACCAGGAAGATGATTTCCTCCTACACTGCAGCCCCAAGAGGAGACTGGAGAGTCAGTTCCTTTCCTACGGAGTCATGGGACTAGCTTGTATCATGGAACAGGAGTAATGCTTGGGTTCTGTTCTGAGATCTGACTGATGGTAGTGTGTGACCTCAGGAAAATAGTTTGACATCTCTGGAACGCCATCCTCTTTTCTCCTTTTTAAAACAATGAGACCAACCTTTGGTTTCTCCCTGCATCAACAAGGAGATAGAAGGATGAATGAGATTAGGTTGGCTAATACTCAGAAGAAAAATTCAGTCTTTTCTTGAAACCCACTCTTAAGAAACTATTTTTTGACCTGGAAAGCATTATCTCCCCTGGAGAAGGGGGAGAAAGGTGAGGTGAACTGTTTGTATTATAAAAAAAAACTGGGCTCCTTCTAAGAATAAAATGTGGGTTTCTTTTGCCTCCCTCCCTTTTCTGTCCTCCTTTCACACTGCATACCTCATTGCCCTGCCTCTCCTAGCTGTAGCCCCCTGGGGCCTGTCACAATTAGCAAAAGAGAAATAAGGGGAAAAATCTATCTTAACCCAATGGGGTTTAAGAGGGAGATGGGGCTGGGTCCTCCGTGCTGGGGAGTCTGGGCTTCAAGTTCTCAGTACCCTCTCTTCCCTGGTTCCCTAATGGCATAGGCCATGAAGAGCAGATTGCAGCCCTTGCTTCTATTGGAAATCAGTTTCCTTCCTGGGGCTATGGGTCATTCTCCAAACCACTTTGGAGAGGCAGTGAAGCAAGGAAATTCCTCTGGGAAGGGGTACTATTGCCATAATAACTATTAAGATTGGCAAACCAAAAAATGAGCTGTGGTGTAGAAGGTGCAACTAGCAGCTCTTAAGTGGGTGAGCAGTGTCTGGAACGGATGCTGGGTGATAGGGAACATCAGTGATGGGAGATTTTAGATGGGAACATGAAGGGCAAGAATTGAAGTAGTTTGGAAATTCTAGCAAGCAACAAGATGCTGGAATTGTGTTGCTGGTCCCATCCATTTGCTTCCTTTGAATTTCTTGAGTCATGGAACTCTCTCACTTTTCTCTCTAGTAAATCAAACCAAGGTAGTGGTGAATGCAGGGGTAGGCTTTCTTCCTTCCATAAATGCTAAACTAGATCAATATTATTTTTTTTTTGGTTTGTTTGTTTTTGTAAGGGCATGGGGTTAAGTGACTTGCCCAAGGTCACACAGCTAGGTAATTATTAAAGTGTCTGAGGCCAGATTTAAATTCAGGTCCTCTTGACTCCAAGGTTGGTGCTCTATCCACTGTGCCACCCCTTGGATCAATATTCTGACAAATAAACCACTTCCAACTTCATCAGGTTTGTTCTGTAAATCTTCACTGTCACCAACTAATACTTTTTAGGTCCAAGCAGTTATCTTTTTCTTCAACAAGAGGCTTCCATTCATTAAAGTAAATATGTTGAAGGGTATTTATTTAAGGAAAAACAAATCCAGAAAAACATGTGGAGGGATAACTAGGGTTTAAAACTAGTCCTTGTATATGCATAACCTCTATCAGATGACTTACTGTCATGAGGAAGGGAGAGGGAAGGGAGGGAGGTAGAGGAAAAATGTGGAACTGAAAGGCTTATAAAAAGATGAATGTTGAAAACTATCTTTGCATGTAATTGAAAAAATAAAATAAAATAACATTCAAAGCTAGTCCTAAGCTGACTATCTTTCTTAAGTTAGAGGGGCTTGATCCAATTCTTCCCTCAGGTAGGGTGAGGAGCTAGATTCAGGGTATGGGATGACCAAGAGACTTCCATGGTTCTTTAATAAATCTTGTGGAACACAATACTATGAGGTTGGTATCAGGCAAGCTGGTCAGCAAAAGACATGGGAAATCAGAGTTCATTAAAATCTTTGAAGCAAAGGATTGTCCACCCAAAGAAAAGGAAGAAGGTAATGTCAGATTTTCAATATTGCATCCAAGAAGGCTCAGAGGCAAAACAGACATGTTGAAAAAGAATGCAGCAAAATTCAAACACTGAGTCAATGATCCAAGGCCTAAGGGAGGGACAGCAAAACTGATACCTGGGCACATCAAAAGAAGGATCATAGATCTTAAGATTTAAACAGAAAGAAAACTTGGAGAAATTCAATGAAAGAACTCTAATTTCAACTCTCAAATCCTGGGTTCAAATTCCTGCTTTGTCATTGACTACTAGTGTGACCTTGACCCTCACTTTCAACTCTTGTCTCTTATAAAGTTAGAGGGCAAGACTAGATAACTCCTGTGGAGCTTTTCAGTTCTAACCAATGATACTATCAAGTTATTTAATCTCGTATTTTACAGATCAGGAAACCGAAGTCTAGAAAGGAAAAGTGAACAAGGTCACAAAGTTGGAGCAAGTTATTTGTAAGTTTGTTCTAAGGCTTGGCACAATTTGTCCCATTCACTGAACTTTGAGAGTCTAATGGCTTTTAAGATGAGTTCTCTAATGGGTCATCACCTTGGGAAGCTTACCTCTATATCTTTCAGAATGGGAGACAGCTGTGTCACCATAGTATACTAGCCCTGGATTGATTTTTAGTTCTGGAATTTATTCCTAATTGTTGGAACTCTGTTTCCTGATATATAAAATAGAAATAATAATTCTTGCCCTCCTCATCTTCCTATCTGTAAGGAAACTGTTCTGTAAACTCTAATACCATACAAATTCAAACTAGTATCCTTTTCTTGAATGGATCAGTTATGACTATGACCTTCATTCAGGTTCTCATCATGATACAACAGAAAGAAAACTGGATTTTGAATATGAGCTGGAATATTTGGTTAAAATTTAAGCTCTGCCCCTGAAAGCTTGGCCTTAGCCAGGTAGATAGAGTAGTGAACTATTGGAGTTAGGAAGATCTAAACATGAATCCTTCCTAAGATATTTACTAACTGTGTAATACTTGGGACGTCTGTGACATTTTCCACATCCATAAATAAGGGATACTCCTCCTCCTCTTCCTCCTCCTCCTCCTCCTCCTCCTCCTACTACTACTACTACTGATAATAATAATAATATTCTACCTTCTAGAGATAGAGAGGATAAAATGAAAAATATTTGTTAAGAACTTTGTATTTCTTAAAGTGATAGCTATTATGGTTTAGTGATTTTCTCTGAACCTCAAGATTTTGTCATCTGAAAAATGGAACCTTTGTACTTAAAAGCCTCTAAGGTCCCCTTCTAGCTTTAAATAAATTTATGATGGTAACCAGAATGTCCAAATCCCAATCTTGACTTCCTATTTTTCTCTCTTCTTTACACAAAAATGAATGAGTTTCCTCTTTTGAGCAACTTTGTATTTGCTTGGGAATCAAACCAATTCCAGTTTCCTGGGTTTTGATCTATTAGATCATACTCAGGCCATGCCCTAGATAATCTACTCAAACATTCTCATGAGATTATTGCATTCCTCAGGAACCACTTCACTGAACTTCTAGTTTTAACCTGGAAAGGGAAAAAAAAAACCATAGCCAAGAGAATAATTTATAGAAACAATATCTCCTCTCTTAAAAGGCTAATTTACCCAGCCAGTCATTTTCATTCCCAAATTCACTAGGAATCAAAATTCTTTATAGTATATATACAGAGTATGAGTGTACAGAGGTGTGCTTGTGAAGGGTATGGATGTGTGTATAAGGGCGTGTATATAAGGAATATAATGTAAGGATATAAGTAGAGAGGCATCTATGAATGTTTGGGGGGGTATATGTATATATAGGAAGGGGATCAGTTTTCTGATGACTTTAATTGTGCTTGCCCACTCAGGGATATACATTCTGACATAAATCCTCGTATCTCTTGTTTTTCTGTTTTTCATATCCTTTCTGTAATACACACATGCACACACACACACACACCTCAACCGGTCAGGGTTGTAGGTGAGAAACATTTATGTTCCCTTGTTCCACTTACTGTTTCATTATTGGTCAACTATTACTCTCCCATTTGCTCCGCCTTGTCCCAAGTTGAGTGACTGTAATATAGAAGGTGCATAATAAATGCTCGTTGATTGATTACCTAGAAGTATAGTTATAGGGATATGGATTTGGACTCCTAATTATTTTCAAGATGTTTCATGTACACTTGTGCACATTCTTCAAATGTAAACTTTGAATGCACAAATTTCTCGTTTCTTCCATGACTCATGCCCTGGTCCTGTGCTGGTATTTTCCTGAATGGTATTATTAGGATTGTTAATCTGTCTCCTTGATATTTCTCTACCCAGTTGAGGGGATGGCCTGGATTTATAAATCAACCGAGTCCTAAGTGAGAAAAGCAAGAACAGATCATATGATTTAGAGAAAGAAGGGAACTTAGAGGTCATGTAACCTACCCTCTCCCCACCCTTCATTCTATAGATGAAGAAATGAAGTTCCAGAAGTTAAATAACATGCAAAGTCACAGAGGGAGTAGGGCTAGGCTTTGAACACTCATCTTCTAGGTCCAAATCCATTACTCTTTGCATTATTATCACACTGCCTTTTGGATAATACAATGTTATCTTTTCAGTAGAAATTTAAACTCATTGGTTTCAACCCCATCAAGGATTGGTTTCAATTTTTTTTCTTTGCTCCCCCAGCACCTAACACAATGCCCTATAAATAGTGGTTGCTCAATAAATGTTTACTGATTTGAATTAAATGAGGAAACAGGCTCAGAGAAACTAAGTGATTTGTTCAAAGTTAGAGGCATAGATAGAACATGAAACTAAGTTTTCCAAATTTTACTTTCGGGCATATTCTATTACACAATGATACACTGAACTAGGAACTGAGGTAAGGAGGGAGGTCCTCTGAGGCAACTGCATAGACAAAAGGTCATACGGGATTAACAGGGCCAAATGCAGGCTAACCTTGATCTAGGGGGCAGGGCTTCAGGATATTATCCTAAGCTTCTTGTTTTTCTTAATCTCTGGGTTACAGTTGGACCATCTGTCCAAGCAGGGGCAGGGCCAGGCATCCCACAACCATCCAGCTCAGAGTTATGTTGAAAATGCCCATGTAACACTTGATTCCTCCAGATTTCTTGAGGCTAAGAGAATATATTTCTTATGTAGCAGAAGGAACAAATACAAATATGTGGGCTATTAATGGAATGAACAAATCTAAGAGGTGGAAAGGGTCTTAGAGATAATCAGCTGCTTCTACCTATAGCATGTAGGTATATGATGAGTTCTGGAAGGACTAGCATCTCTAGTGTGAAGGCTACTGAGACATTTTCAGGGCTGCTTATTTACCCTTTGTGTCTGACTTTCACTGATCTGTAGCCCCAAGAAGCTGTAGCTTGCACAATAACCCACATTCCTGTTTCAGCAGACAGGCTAAACGAAAATGAGATTAACCAAGGTGATGAGTTAGGGAGACATCTACCCCAAGCATGGGAAGATATCCCCTGGTGGAATGAGCAGATAAGAAAAATTTGTTCCAATAGCCATTAAGGCAATTGAAACAAGTATTGTGGAGTGGTTAGAATGTAGTCAGACATAGAAGGATCCCAGGCCATTGCCAATCCTCTATTTTTAAAAATAATTTTATTTATTTATTTTTCTAATTATAAACACAGATAGTTTTCAACAATCATTTTTTGTAAGCTTTTGAGTTTCACATTTTTCTCATTCCCTCCCCTCCCTCCTTCCTCCCTTGACAGAAAGCAATCTAATATAGGTTATACATGTATAACTATATTAAACATATATCCATTTTAATCATGTTGTGAAAGAAGAATCAAATCAAAAAAAGGGAAAAACATGAGAGGGGGAAAAAACCAGAATACATAAATCTAATTTTAAAAATTGAAAATAGTAAGCTCTGGTTTGCCTTAAGACTCCATAATTCCTTCTCTAGATGTGGATCGTAATTTCCATCACAGTCCTTTAGAATTGTCTTTGATTATTGTACTGTTGAGATAAGCAAATCTCAGAATTGATCATCTCACAATGTTGCTGTTAGTGTGTGCAATGTTATTCTGGTTCTGGTCACAACATCAGTTCATACAGGTCTTTCAAGGCTATTCTGAAGTCCTGTACTTCATGATTTCTTACTTTTTTACTTTAGAACTTTATTAGAAAGCTGTAAAAATTATTTCCTAACTTACTCTATTCCTTTTAATCTTGATTGCATTGGTTTTATTTGTGTGAAAAAATTTCAATTTAATGAAATCAAAATTTCCATTTTTGCATTTATCTTCTTTGGTCTTAAACTGTTCCCCTTTCCATAGACCTGACAGATAAACTATTCTTTGTTCTCCTAACAGGCTTATGATATCACTTTTTAGCTCTAAATCCTGTACCCATTTTGATCTTATCTTGAAAGATCTAGGGTGTGATATGTGGATCTATATCTAATTTCTGTCATACTAAGTTCCAGTTTTCCTAGCAGTTTTTATCAAAGAGTGAATTTTTATCCCAGAAACTGGGGGTCTTTGGATCTATCAAACAATAGATAGTCATTTATTACTGTTTCTTTTGTACCTATCTGTTCAACAATCCCCACTCTTTCTTAGCCAGTACCAAATGGTTTTGATGACTGATGCTTTATAATATAATTTTAGATCTAGTATGGCTAGGCCACCTTTCTACCATCCTCTTTTGTCTTGCTACTAGACTCCAATGACTCTGGAAGAGAGAGTGAAATAGCACAATTTTGCCTCACTTAAATCCATTTACCTATGAGTCAAGGCATCCTCTGATGTCATTGATCTTCTTTGAAAATGGAGGACAAACAAGAGCAACCTAGAGCATGAATTTTCTCTACAAAATCCTATGTACGTAGTGATAGTTTCCTTTTTTAATAGATGTTTTATTTTTCCAAATACGTATTACAAATTTTTTTCAACATTCATCCATATGTCTATGTATATTTTTAAGTTACAAAATTTCCTTCCACCCACCCTTTCTCACTCCCCTCCCCTCAGCGGCTAACAGTCAGGTTAATATTGTACATACACTTTTTGTGTTAAGCATGTTTACAGATCAGTCATTTTTGGTATGAGAAATTGGGATTAAGGGGGGAAATATATGAGATATTTTTAAAAAAGTGAATGTAGTACAAAAGAAGGTGGCTAGCCCTACCAGATCTAAAATTATATTATAAAGCATCAGTCATCAAAACTGTCTGGTATTAGCTAAGAAATAGAGTGGTGGATTAGTGGAATAGACTAGGTGCTAAAGAGATAGAAGCAAATAATTATAGTAATCTGCTGTTTGATAAACCCAAAGAGTCCCATTTCTGGAATAGAAATTCTCTTCAATAAAAACTGTTGAGAAAATTGGAAGTTAATATGGCAGAAACTTGGATTAGACCATCAACTCACACCCTACACCAAGATTAGATCAAAATGGGTACAGGATTTTAGACATTAAAGACAATATTATAAGCAAAGTAGGAGATCAAGGAATAGTTTACCTGTCAGATCTATGGAAAGGGAAACAGTTTATGACCAAGGAAGAGATGGAGAACATCATTAAAAAAAACTGGATAATTTTGATAATATTAAATTAAAAAAACTTTTACACGGACAAAATCACTGTAACCAAGATCAAAAGGAATGTAGGAAATTGGGAAACAATTTTTACAACTAGTATTTCTGACAAAGGACTCATTTCTAAAATATATAGAGAACTGAGTCAAATTTTTTAAAAAAATAAGCCATTCCCCAATTGACAAATTGTAAAAGGATTTGCAGAGGCAATTTACAGATGAAGAAATCAAAGTGATCCATAGTCATATGAAAAATTGCTCTAAATCATTACTGATTAGAGAAATGCAAATGAAAGCATCTCTGAGGTACCACCTCACACCTCTCAGATTGACCAATATGACCAGAAAGGAAAATGATCAATGTTGGAAAGGATGTGGGAAATCTGGGACACTAATACATTGTTGGTAGAGCTGTGAACTCATCCAACCTTTCTGGAGAGCAATTTGGAACTACGCCCAAAGGGCAACAAAAATGTGCATACCCTTTGATCTAGCAATACCACTACTGGGTCTATACTCTGAAGAGATCATGAAAAAGGGTAAAAACATCACTTGTACAAAAATATTCATAACAGTTCTGTTTGTGGTGGCAAAGAATTGGAAGTTGAGTGAATGTCCATCAATTGGGTGGACAAATTGTGGTATTTGTATGTTATAGAATATTATTTGTTCTTTTAGAAACCAGGAGGGATGGGAATTTGGATAAGTCTGGAAGGATTTGCATGAACTGATGCTGAGTGAGATGAGCAGAACCAGAAGAACATTGTATACTGTAAAAGCAACATGGGGGTGATGATCAACCTTAATAGACTTGCTCATTTCATCAGTGCAACAATCAGGGACAATTTTAAGGTATCTGTGATAGAGAATACCATCTGTATCCAGAGAAAGAACTGTGGAGTTTAAACAAAAATCAAAGACCTTTTAATTTTTTTAAAAAAGTTAACATGTAATTTTTCTGTCTCTTTTATTTTTTCCTTAAGGATATGATTTCTCTCTCGACACATTCAATTTTGATCAATGTATAGCATGGAAACAATGTAAAGATTACCAGACTACCTTCTGTGGGGGTGGGGAGAGAGAAATGGGATTGGGGGAAAAAGTATAAAATTCAAAGCACAATTAAAAAAAATGAATGCAGTGTTCATCAGATTCTGAAGGACTTTGTTTTGTTTTGTTTTTCTTCCTCTGGATTTGGATAGCATTGTCCATAGTGGGTCTAATATGGTTGTCCTAGCTCTCTTAACTTCTGAGAGGAGCTGCTTCCATTAGGGTTGATCATCTCACAGTGTTGCTGTTAATGTGTACATTGTTCCCTTGGTTCTGCTCCATTCACTCTGCATCAGATCCTGTAATTCATTCCTTGCTTCTCTAGACCACTTATGGTTTCTTACAAAACAACAGTATTCCATAATATTCATATTCATTTACCATAACTTGTTTAGCCATTCCCCATTTGATGGGCATTCCCTCAATTTCCAATTCTTTGCCACTACAAAAAGAGCTGCTATAATATTTTGAAATATGTGGGATTTTCCCCATTTTTATGATTTCTACTGCATATAGGTCTAGAATTGGAATTGCTGGATCAAAGAGTTTTGTTGCTCTTTGGGCATAATTCCATATTGCTCTCCAGAAAGGTTGGATCCATTCACAACTCCATCAGTAATATATTAATGTTCTAATACTCCCACAACCTCTCCAAAATTGATCTTTTTTCCCTTTTTGTCATCTTAGCCAATTTGATAGGTGTGAGGTGATACCTCAGGGTTGTTTGAATTTGTATTTCTCTAATCAATAGTCATTTAGAGCATTTTTTCATATAATTATATAGAGCTTTAATTTCTTCATTTGATAACTGTTTATTCATATCCTTTGACCATATATATCGCCTGGGGTATGACTTGTAACTTTATAAATTTGATGCATTGATTCTCTATATATTTTAGAAATGAGACCTTTATCAGGTTTCCTAGTTGTGAAGATTGTTTCCCAGTTTTCTGCTTCCTTCTAATTTTGGCAGCATTGATTTTATTAGTGCAAAAGCTTTTTAATTTAATATAGTCAAAATCATTCATTTTGTAGTTTATAATGTACTCTATTTCTTGTTTAGTCATAAATTTTCCCCCTTCCATAGACCATAGATATAATTTATCTAGGGTGTAGCCCTATAAGTCTAAATTCTGTACTCATTTTGACCTTATTTTGGAATAGGCTGTGAGATATGGATCTATGCCTAGTTTTTGCCATACTATTTTCCAGTTTTTCCCCCAATTTTTGTCAGAGAGTTCTTATCACCTTCTTTTGCTTTTTTCCCCATCAGTTCTTTGCTATTCTTGAGCTTTTGCTGCTTTAGATGAATTTTGTTATTATTTTTTTTTTTAGCTTGGTAGATCTAGTTTCCCCTTGAAGACCTCTAGTAACAAGGAACAATATATTTCACAAAGCAACTTATTCCATTTTTTGAAAGTTGTAATGGTGAGGTAGTTTTTCACATTGGTTGAGTGTGAGATACCTCAGAGATATTGAGAATTTGGCTCTAGATAACTGAAACAAAATGAATATCACAATAAATGGAGTCACATGAATTTTTTGGTTTCCTGATGCATATAAAAGTTATGTTTACATTATACTGCAATCTCTTAAGTATGTAATAATATCACATCTAAAAATATAATACCTTAATTTTAAATTATTTTATTGCTTAAAAAATGCTAACCATCATCTGAGCCTTTGGTGAATTATAATCTTTCTGTTGGTCTTGCCTTGACATTGATTGTTGCTGACTGATCAGGGTGGTGGTTGCTGAAGGTTGGGGTGATTGTGGTAATTTCTTAAAATAGGACAACAATTATGTTTACTGAATCAATTGATTCTCCTTTCACTTGCATGCTAAGAAGCCATTGTAGGGTTATTAGTTGGCCAAGTTTCAATATTGTTTGTGTCTGAGGGAAAGGGAGTGATGGGGGAATGGCTGGGAGAATGGCTGGTCGGTGGAGCAGTCAGAGCTTACACAATATTTTATTGATTAAATTCTCTGTCTTAGATGGGTGCAGCTCATGGCTCCCCAAAACAATTACTAAAGTAACATTAAAGATCACTGATCACAAATAGCCTTAACAGTTACAATGGAAGCAAAAAAGTTGAAAATATTGCAAGAATTACCGATTTATATGACAGAGACATGATATGAACACATGCTGTTGGGAAAATAGTGTCAATAGATTTGTTCCCCATAGGATTGCTACAAACCTTCAATTTGTAAAAAATGCAGTATCTGTGAAGCAAAATAAAGCAAAGAACAATGAAATAAGGTATGTCTGTACTGTAGATGCAGCTAGGTGGTACAATGAATAGAGAGTTGGACCTGGAATTAGGATGACCTGAGTTCAAATCAAGATTCAGACACTTAGATGTGTGACTCTGAGCAAGTCACTTAACCTCTGTGTGCCTCAGTTATCTCATCTGAGAAATGGGAATAATAATAACACCTAAATCTCAGGGCTTTGGGGAGGATAAAATGAGAGATGGTATTTGTAATGTACTTTATAAATCAAAAGCACTATATAAATACTTGCTATTATTTTTAAAATCTGTCTTTCTATAGCTTCTATTCATATATACATCAATATTTCAAGGATGTGTGATTTTTTCTGTAAAAAAATAAAAAGTAAATGGGGTATTGAGGGTCTTTCTTTGCATTGTTAATTACCTCTCAATGACTCGATCCACCACCCCTCAAGTACCCTTCCTTACAACCAAGAAATAGAATTGAGCATAACTAACCAAATCCAGTCAGGTATAGTCAGAGGCAATCCAAGCAGTCAAACTAAAATGTGTATGTCTAAGTGTATATACATGTATGTGTGTTTTGGGAAAGGCCTTAGCTGAAAAAATGCATCATCTGGAATCCAACTTGCCAGTGGTCTTAGCTAAACAGGTCCTTGTACATATTCTACTGAACCTTGAGTTCTTTGCTTCCCTGATTCTTAGCTTCCTTTAGATTCATCTCCCTCTCCCATAGGAGAACCCTGTTGCTTTCCCCCTGTTATTAATGCTCTACCCCACCCCTATTACTTCTATATATTTTGAATTGACTTACATTCTTATAGTGTTATTTCCCTTTAATATAAGTTCTTTGAAGACAGAGCCATTATCTCTTTTTTCCCTCCCTCCCCTCCTCTTCCTTCCTTTTCCCTTTCCCTTACCCAAACTCCTTTTCACACAATGCCCCACTGTTAATAATTTTAGAAGAATCAATCTTAGAAGCCCTGCACCGTTCATTCACAGATATATGAAGCAAGTTCACTGAACACACAAGAAAAAGAGAAAGCAAATGATGCCCAGTAAATGGTTTGTCCCACTAGTTTCCCCAATGCAAATTCATACAAATTAACAGTAAAAACAGATAGAAACACCTTGAATTCTTTCTACCTACCCACACTGATTAGAAATGCTCTTCTGGCATTTGAGCCTGGCAAGGTACAATTTGCCATCTTGAGTACAATGACCATAAGTGGTAGCTGAAGAAAAGAAGGGAGAAGGGAAGGAAAAAGGAAAGAAGGAAGGAAGGGAGGGAGGGAGGGAAAGAGCATGGGAAAGGGAGGGAGGGAGGAAGGAAAGAAGGACAAAAAAAAAGGAAGAAAATGGAAAGGAAAGAGAAATAAATAGAAAAAGAAAAATAGAGTAGAAGAATAAAGGAAAAGTAGGAAGAAAGAAGGAAGATAGAAAAAAGTTAAGAAGGATAAAAAGAAGAAGGGACTAGGGTGAGAATCAAATATAATAGCTGAGATTTAAAAGTGTTTTATAATTTATAAAGTTCTTTATATACATTAACTCATTGAGTCTCAAAACAACTGTTTAAAGATAGACAATTTTATTCTCATAATACATAAGAAAACAATTTGAGTGACTTGCTCTTGGCCACAAAGTAACTGTGTGAGGAGGAATTTGAAACCAGGTCTTTCTAAGTCTAGCCCTCTTTACACTACAAAAGTGATTCTTAACTTGAGGTCTGTAAATTTATTTAAAAAATGTTTTTAAACTACATTTCACTATAATTGATTTGTTTTTTAATCCTATATATTTTGTTATATGTTTGTAAACATTATTCTGAGCAACTATCTATGACGTGGAAAAGATTAAGATCACTTGTACTAATGCATGTTTTCCCTAATATAAAGAATGATAATAGGAGAGAAAGCTGGAAAGGTACATTGAAACCAGATTGTGGAAGGCCTTATTATTAACTTTATATTTTATCCTATAGATACCAAAAGGACATTAGGAATTTCTGTTTTTGCTCTTTAGTATAAATATGATATTAGGAAGATCTTGCTTTAGGAAGTTTCTACTGACAGAGGTGTATAGTTTCCTCATCTGTAAAATGGGAACAGGAATAACTAGCATCTACCTCCAAAGATTGTAGCAAGGATCAAATGAGATCATATCTGTAAGATCTTTATAAATCTTAAATCACTATATAAATACTAGTAATTATTATTATTGTTGTTATTATTATCATTATTATTATAGTGATAGAAACACTTTTTACTTCTAGGTATTTAATATATTCTAATCCTCTATCATCTTCCCACTAATCTATAAATTTCTCAAGGGCAGAAATATTGTCCTGTTTATCTCTATATTTCTCCCAAAGCCTAACCCAGTGTGTTGTACAAAGCATGAACTTAATTTTTTTTAATTTTACTTATTTCAGAGGAAGGAAATATTTCCTAGGGAAGTATGAGGAAATGCTTCATGAAGGAGGTGACATGGAAGAGCTAAGCTAGACCTTTGCAAGGAGAAGAATGAATAGATATTTGGAGTTTAGAGGAAGGAATTATTGAAGGCAAGTCCTTTCTAGTCTTTCCTAGCCCAAAAGTTGAATTGGTTATCTCTCAGCCATTCCTAATTAATGGCCTTCTAAACTTTTGAATAGGTCATGTGATCCAACAAGGTCCACTTGTTATATTTTCTGTTCAGTAGGGATGCCCTCATAGCTCAACAACACTCCTCCAACTTCCCAGTTCATCAGAAACTTCCTCATCTCTCTGTCCAATAACTTATCTCCTCTCATTTGTTTTAACTTGTGGTGGTCTGCTCCCAGAGGAATGAAGGGAAGGTAAAGCATAAGTATTAGCTCAGACCTTTTCCTAAAGGATCTTATGATTTAGTAAAGGAAAGATGAGGTATATATAAAAATAACTATGTTACAAATTAGAATTTAATAAGTACATTACAGGAATGTTTAGTGCTGTGAAATCATACAAAAAGAAATTATTTCCCATTGAAGAATCAGGGAAGGCTTCGCAGAAGTGGCATTTGAGTTGGGTTTTGACAGAGATGCAGGAAATTACTAAACAGAAATAGGAGGTAAGATATAGGCATTTGGAATACCGTGAGCCAAGGCATGGAGGAAAGAAAGGATGAGAAATGTTTGAGGTATCCCTATTGCAACTTGACTGAAATGTGGAATAATGTGGGAGAGATAATGCCAGGAAAGTATTATGACACCATATTGTGGTGGGCTCTTGGCTATCAAGTTAAGGAGTTTGGTCTTTGGTAGATATTGTGGCTCCATTGAAGATATTTGAGCAGGGGAAGTGATGTGATCATACATGTTTTCTGGAAAGAAAGAACAATTGGTTATTTAGAAGAGGTTGAGATTGGATGGTGGGGAGCAGTGGGTGAGGAGAACTCTTAGGAGACTACTGCAAATAGTCCAGGGAAGAGGTAATGAGGGGCTGAACTAATTATGTTTTTTTTTTAATCTGATAGTAAGATTAGTATTTTTTCCCTAAGTACATTCCAGTCACTGGAGATGTGTTATACTCAAGAAGTTGGCAATGTGGGGATAGGGGGGATGGGGGTAAAGTGGGAGAGTAAAATTAAGCTAGGATTTAAAATTTCTGGAGATAATCCACATGAGCAAAAGAGAATTTACTATATTCTCAATGTCAGGTCACTCGGTCACTCTGATTTCTCCATTTTTTTTTTTTTAATACAAAATTTCTATTCCTAGCACCAATGACCATTGTGATCATTGCCTCTCTGTGTCTGGATTTCCTCTCTCTTTGCAGATGGTGAGGAATGACTGTTTTCTTGCTGTTTGAGAACTGAGGGGATATGTTCCCAGATCTTATTCCTAGTTTTCAAGGGGCTGGATTGGAGATTTTGTCTAGTTGACCCTCTAGTACAATAAACCTTAATTAAAAAACTATGAAATAAGTGATGTTTTCTTACCTCTCCTTCCCCTTTATCTAATTCCTTGTCCTTTCAGTTGGCTGTCCTGAATAGAATTTCCTTTTTTCAAAAAAAAAAAATTATTTACTTAAGGTAATGGGGTTAAAGTGATTTGCCCAAGGTCACATAGCTAGACAATTATTAAGTGTCTGAGTCTGGATTTGAACTCAAGTACTCCTGACTCCAGGGTCGGTGCTCTATCTGCTGTACCACCTAGTTGACCCACCTGAATAGAATTTCTTCTTTTTTTTTCATTAATTTTTTCATTATTTTCTTTTTCTCTGAACTTTTATAATCGAATAAGGTTAATAGCTAGAAGAATCTTTTAAGATAACTTGGTCCAATCTACTCATTTTATAGATAAGTAAACTAAGATCTAGAGAGATCACTTGTCCAAGATCACATAGCTAGGTAATGATATAGACAAGACTAGAAATCTGACTCCTGCTTTTAAGCCTAATGCACATTTCCCTATGGACAGCTTCCTTTCTAAACTGTGAACTGATATGGGTCAAAGATACTCCCCTCCAGGGGTATTTGCATTTTAAAAGAGGATTCTACAAGACTTGGAAACCCTTTGGTAACTTGGATGAGAGCTCTAGAGACAGTATTTCAGGCACCATTGAAAGTCAAAGGGAGAGATGGTTTGGGGCAGCAACCTTCAAATCAGACCACATGGGTGGCCACCTACTCTACCTATATATAAGATCCAACCTTACAGTTATGGCAAACCATTACCCCCCTAGGATATGCTATTTCCTCAAGTAGGATGCTGCCTGTCAAAGGACACCAAGTGGGACAACATCTACCCTCTGTTGGGGTTGCTGAATCTGCCCACTGCTATTTTTCTTAATTATTCCTCTTCTGTCACTCATCATGTTGTCACTTTCCTCTCGCAACAGCGATGAATGGCAGTCCTCATGTGGTGTCCGTAGGGCACGCCTGCTATTTATTTCAATGATAGGCAAGGTGCCATGGTTAATTAAGAAAAATGGTGGGTCTCTCACACTCAAATGGTAGTTTTCCTGAAGCTCTGGACCACATTGCCTTATTCCACAGTGAAACAGTTCTGATCAAAAGCAAAGGCTGTTGGAGGTCAGGAGACAGAGGAGTCAGGATTCCTTTTTCTGTTTGCCAGCTCTCTAATGCTACATGTAGTCCCCTTGACAAAAATCAATCAATCCATAAACAAATAAATTAATTAAAAAAAAAACCCAGAACAGGGAGATGGCCCAGAACTAAGTATCTTTTTTTAAAGATCTTGAATTCTGGAGTGAGCAAGGTAAACCTTTTCCTCATTTCTACCTAGGAAACTGAAATACCAAGTTGCTTACTTTTTTTCCCTTGTAGTTTAAACAAGGGAGTGAAGATTTCTCTGGTCAGGACTCTGGGGACTCAATGACCTAGATAAGGAAAGAAAACACCTTACTTTTACAGGAATTAGTGACCCTATCACCTCATTCTTACCTGAATTACTCGGCCTGAATGACCTCAGAATGGTCAACCCCATTGGCCTTCTCCAGTTTAGGCTGTTTCTCTTTGGAGAACGACTGAATATTCCTTGGGCAAAGGATTTTGGCATGAGACATGAACAACTCCTGGTTTAACAGGTGAAGATTCTCTCTCAACACAGAACAAGGAGAAATGGACTCAAATTGCAACATCAGGGATTGAGGTTAAACCCCTGGAAGAAACCCCTTGCCAAGGTTGTTTGATGTTGTAATGTGATGCTAGAGGATTCTACAGTGATTCCTTCTTTGAATATTTTTTTTTAAATGAAGCAAACTATTTTATATCTTGTGTGGTTTGACTGGAAATTTACCCACAGGAAGCAGGAATATCTAGATGCCCTCTTGAATTCTTGGATACTTGGGAATTCCAGACTTATCCAACTGAATAGTTGGAATAGGCCTTGGAGACCATCTAGGCCAACCTGTGAAACTCAACGATAATATCCCTAACAAGGGGGTCATGCACCCTTTGCCTGAAGACATCTGGTGAGGGGGGGCTATACAATAATACAAAATTTCTACTTTTGGGCAATTCTGGGAATAGAGGAAGAAACTTTTAGTTTATCAGTTTCTTTTAATATCAGAGAAAAAGAGATAGAGACAGAAACACAGAAAGGCACAGAGAGACAGACGGACATAGACAGTCAGAGGCAGAGAGAGTAACATAGATGCAGAGAGAGAGAGAGAGAGAGAGAGAGAGAGAGAGAGAGAGAGAGAGAGTCTATCAGGACACCATAAACTTGGGAAAAGTTTGGAGGAAGGCTGGCTCTGAGGAGGTAGGTGGGGAAGGTGCCAGGGCTCTCTGTGCCCCAAATAAGAGTTGGGGACCCCAAAGCCCAGGACCTGGAGGCAGGATCTCAGCCCCCATTTCTCCTGGCTGCAGCTCTTCCAGGCTTCCATGCTCTCCTGCTGATCAGGCTATCAGAGTACTGCCCAAGAAGAAATTACATTGTACTCAGAGTCAGAATAACTTCAGAGCAGGGTGTTTTCCTCACACTGGGCCACAGGACAACCTCCCCCTTCCATCTCATCTTTGATTTCACATTGTACCTGGCTTAACGCAAGCCGGGGCACAAAAGTCCTTTGTTTGAGGCTGCCTCCTCCTCCTCCGCTCCCCCTCAAGCTGCTCCCTGCCCCCTTTCCGGCCCTGACATACACCCAGCAGACCATGGAGATGTAATCTGAGGTTGGCATTCCGAGGACCCAACTGCTGCAGGAATTGCAAATGCTTCAGATTAAAAACAGCGGGGTTAATCGGAACAGGAGTTGCTACAATACAGAAGAAAATAACATTTCTCTGGCTTTCTCTGACTCCCTGTGCCCAGGAGAAAAGATTCACAGGGTGCAAAAGAAGAAAGAAAAGGAGAAAGAAACAACACACAGACACACACAGACACACACGATACACGCACCACAGACAAACAGACTGAGATAGTCAGGCAGACAATACACAATACACACAGACAATTTCTGTTTGTGTGTCTGTAGTGTGTGTATTGTGGAGTGACACACACACACACACACACACACACACACACACACAAAATCCTCAGATCCAAACCAACTAGGAGGAATGTTTTCCTATGTCCTCCCCAGCACCTCCTTGAAATCTCTGTGGTACCCGGCGGGGGGCTTCCTAGGCCCCTCCAGTCAGGTAGAATTGGCTTCCTCCTTTTGCTCTTTCTCTTAGTCCCCCAGGACTCAGACCCTCTCCTCCTCCCCCTTCCCCCCAATGAGCTGCATCCCTCTGACAGCATCTTCGCATTTCATCCGCCAAGGTTGGGGATGCACTCTGCCATGAATGAGATGAGGAGAGAGAACCCCATTGTCCCTTTGATGCCTGGGCCTTTTGAAATGTTGGCTGTCATGTAGGCTGAAAGTTATTTGTTTACAAATTTCGCCTCTGGGCACTGACCCATTCTGGATAAGCCGTCAAACTGAGCTGGGACAGATAGTGAACAAAAGGAAAGTGGAAAAAAAAGTCAACTGGAGAAAGTTACTCCCCAACACTCAGGCAAACACCAGGAATCTAAAAAGCTGTTAGATTTCATCGTGCCAAATAAAGAAGGAAACTCCAGAACAAGCAGGTGGCTGATTGTTAATGAAGAACGGAGAGTCTTCCCCAACTTTTCTCATATCCCTTGTGTCCCTATAGCATTCATGATGTTGAGGTATCTGTCAGGTGGTAGGGGTATCCTTTGGGGATACAGGAGACTCCTTTTTTTGTGATGTCACCTTGGAGCTCTCTTGGGGCTCTAAAGTCAAAGCTAAGATGTTAACTGTTCCTCTTCCCAGTGGCCCTCTAACCCTACTCCAGAACCTCAGGGTTCTGTCATTGAGGTTCCCTCTACTGGTGACCCAACCCCTTCCCTCTTCACCTCCACCTGTAGGGAAGATGGAGAGTGTGAGTGGGGGTGTATGCCAAGAACCATTACCTCTTCTTTGGGAGCACAGGCTACAGTTTCTGGATGCACTAGCTCATTTCCAAGGGTAACCACAATCTTAATTTGCCCTAGGGACAAAAGTTTTAAATATGGTTTTATCCCTGTCTTCAGTTCTTCTGATTTGCTGTGTTCTTTCTCACTTTCAGTCATCAGGGCAGCAAAAGAATGTTAGATTTGTTCTCCTGAGAGCATGAAGAAGACTTTATTATAGATAAGTAGACATATGGAGGGAAGAGACTAATTTTTTTTAGATACCATTTATAAGGGGCAACTAGGTGGCACAGTGGACAGTGGAGTCAGGAAGACTTGAATTCAAATTTGATCTTAGATTCTTTTACTAGCCATGTGACTGTCACTTAAACCTATTTGCCTCAGTTTCCTCATCTAAAAAATGAGTTGGTGAAGGAAATAGCAAACCACTCCAGAATCTTGGGCCACTGAGTCAGAAAAGAATGAAGCAAGTGAACAACAACCAACAACTCTTTTTCCAAGGAACTTACATTCTAATAAGGAGATACAATGGATATAGGAGGTTTCAGGTACAAGTTGGATGGAAAGGTTCTTAGGGAGTTATAGACAAGATATATGAAGCTACAGACTCTACATATAGACAAGCAAGTTTGATCACATGGATTGATTGCAATGTCTAGGTGAGAAAAGCTGGTACTGAGTTCTCTCGATTGTGGATACCTTTGTCAAGGTCCAGAATCTGATTCTCCTTTTCAGTCCAATTCCTTTCACTGACTACATGAGATTACTTAACTTTTTTGAGTTCCAGTTTATTTCTATTCCAAATCAAGACTTCCTCTGACCATCTGAGATGTATCTGCATTTTGGTTCTCATCTTTTAGTAAAATAACTGAACCTTAGCTCTCTTTCTCTTATAAGATCCTTCTCCCTCTTGTTTGGATTTCTTTGAATAATTGATTTCTCAATCTTAAGTTACTTGACTACTTCTAAATGTTATAGAGAGTATTTGTGCTTCTGAAAGAGGTTGAACTAAGTCATTTCTGAGGTTCCCCACCCCAGATTTGGACTAAGAGAACCTTGTTTCAAATCCTACCTTAGTCACAAACTTTTTGTGTCACCTTGGGTAAGTCACAACCTCTTTAGGACTGTTTTTTCATTTTTAAAATGAGGTGGATAGCCTAATTAATTAATCAATGATTCTATAAATAAGCCAGTCTAATTTATATAACTTTATATATTATATAATATATTCACTTATATATTTATTTAATATAGAACTATGCTTCTATATTAAATCATATATAAGTATTTACATATTTTATAATATATTATAGAATTCATATATTATATAACAATATATTATATCATAATATTGGTTCAGTATAACAAAGACAATCCCTTCCAAAGATATCAGTTATTGACATAGGCCTCATTGACTTGCAGATCTGGCTAGATGTAGTCAGGACCTCATTACAGCTCCCATCCGGCTAAATTCAGTCTTATTCACTCTTTATGATCCCTTTTGGGAATTTCTTGGCAAAGATACTGGTATGATTTGGCATTTCCTTCTCCAGTTCATTTTATAGAAATGAGGAAACTGAGGCAGACAGGATTAAGTGATTTGCCCAGGGTCTCACAACTAGTAAGTGTATGAGGTCAGATTTGAACTTAGGAAGATAAGTCTTCTTGACTCCAGTCCTAGGACTCTATCCACTGTGCCACTGAATGGCCCCATTGGCTTAGGATACTCTAGTCCAAAAGTAAAGTTTGTTCAGCCAGGCCTGGGTAGGACCTGTTTTTTGGGGATAAGTTCTGCTTGAGTAAATGAAAGTCTGGTTGTGGCTGCTGAGATATGCTTGTATTTGAAAATAGGGTCAGGGTCACCTGGACTTGGATTCCCTCTACAGAAATACATTGCTGAAGCAATTATGGTCTCCCTTTATTTTTTTCTCTTTCCCACACAGCAAAATCTATTCCTTGTGGCCCCATGCCTGTAATCTATATCCTCTTCACCTCCATCTCATAGAACTCTTAGTTTTCTGCAAACTCTTCAAAGTCTCAAGCTTCAGAGGTTTTAAAAGCCACCTCTGATGAGAGGTTTTTCCTGGTCTGCCCAGCTGCTAGGGTCTTTTCTCAAAACCTCATGTTTTCTTTGTGTCTGTTTTACATATGATTATATGTATATGTATTGTCCATGTCACTCAGTCTGATAGAATGTAAGTTCCATGAGGGTAGGGACTATTTAATTTTTTGTCTTTGTACTACTACCTAACATGTAGCAGACATTTATAATTGTTGATTTATTTATTCTAGAGTTGGTAGAATTATTAAAATACTTTAAAGGAAAGGGTCATATGAAGATTTAGAAACAGAATCATTAACAGAAGGGAAGGAATGAGAAGGAATCTGAGATTTATTTTTTAAATAAATTTTTATTACTTCACCAAAATTCTCTATCACCACTACCCCCCCCACCTCAACATCTTTCCCTGGTCCCCTCTCAGAGGAGCTCATTAGAGGTGACCTTGCTCCACTTCCTTGGGGCAGGATTTTGGCTAAATCAGTCCTTGACAAATGGGAATCTGGCTATCCTGGATCCCTCTAGCTCAAAATTTCTCAGACTTGTTCCTACTCATGACTTATTTCTACCATTCCTGTCACCATTCACCATAATCCTGGCTTCCATTTTTAAAATCTTGCTGTCGTCTTTGATTCCTCCTTAATTCTCATATCTAAATAATTTGTCAGGTTCTCTCTCATCTTTTTTTTTATTTTTAAATTTTTTTTAGGTTTTTTCACGGCAGTGGGGTTAAGTGACTTGCTTAAGGCCATACAGCTAAGGTAATTATTAAGTGTCTGAGGTCGGATTTGAATTCAGGTACTCCTGACTCCTGGGCTGGTGCTCTATCCATTGTGCCACCTAGCTGCCCCTATCTTTCTCTCATCTGAAGCATTTTGAATTTTGGTTTGGGTCAACTCCTGAAGTTCCTTTATAATTATGTTGGTTTAATGTTTATCTTCTTTTATTATCAGCATGTTACTGTCCTCTACTTTCCTTCTTTCCAGGATGGTCAATTGGTCTTTTACGCAACTGCCATAGATCCAAGGATCATGTCCCTGCTATCTCCGCTATCTCCTAGCAAATCCTCATCACTATTCTGATCATCCTGACTGCTCCCCAGGCTCACTTCAATCTGGTTCATTCAGCTCTTAGACCATTCTGCTCTGCCCTTTGGAACCTCTGTTCTATTCTCAACAAATACCCAGCATCCTTAAACTTTACAACTGATGTTCCTTCTGTCTCTGTACTTTAACTGATTAAATAATGTTTAAACAGCCTCTGTTTCATAAATATTTGGTGAATTGAATTGAATTACCTGTAACCCAGATTTTCCCTTGAGTTTATCACATTCCTTGAAACCCATAAGGCATTGGAAGCTAATCCTTCTCTCCCATAGATTCTCAGGACTATGAAGAGGGATTGGTCTATTCCTTACTACTCACTGCCACTTCTATATTATTATTTTTCCCTCTTTCTCTCAATAATTTTTTTCCTTTTGAAATTCAGGCAATTCATGTATTACATCCATCTGAATTTTGAAGTGGAAACTTTCCAAGTATAACCTCTTATTCTTCTAACTGTCCATTCACCCTAAACCTTTTTCTTTGTTCTTATTTTGACTTCCAGTTCCTTGAATTCTTTCTATTGTCCTAATCCATCTCCTCATCTTTGGCTTCATCTGCCTTATTACCCAGCCTTGTTCCCCAAGAACTGTCCATTTAATATTTCACATCCTACTTACTTTAGCATCCTTTGCCCTCATGATCTTGTCCCTTCTAGGAACTAGAATATTAAGAAATACTGTAGTCAGTTTTTGTGCCAACCATCTCCCCCTTCTCTGTCTCTGTCTCTTTTTTCTCTCTGTCTCTCTCTCCCCCCCTCCCCCCAATTCCTTTGCTGAGTTTTTCCTGTGATCATGCTGAGAAAAAGCACAATGGGAACAACTTGGGGCAGCTTGAACATGAGAGATAAACACATAAGTCAAAACTGAGGCCAAGGTTATTTATGTGGCAGACAGGGTGAATGGTTGACCATAAATAGAAATAGGAAATTCAGAAGAAGGAACAAATATAGAGGAAAAGATAGTATTTTCTGCTTTAGGTAGCTTGAGTTCTAGGTGCCAATGGAAATGTAGGTAGAGATGTACAGATGGTTGAAGATTCAAGTCTGGAGCTCAGAAGAGAACTGTTCAGTCACTTAATTTCTGTATTTCTGTCCTTGATCTTGCTGTGTGCTTCATTCTAAAAAATCTTGAAATTAAATTATCACCCACAACATTGTTATATGACATGATCTTATCTAGACCCTCTCAGTAGCTCAGCCATTCTAGTACTCCTATGACTACATCTCCTTTACCCTAATTGCTCACATAGTAGAACTCAACTCTTTCTGACTCTAGGCCAATGCTCATATCCACTGTGTCACCAAGCTGACCCTTGTGCTTTGTGTCCTCAGCCTCTATGACTCCTCTGAAGTCTTTGTGATATTGACCGCTCATCTTTTATGGATATTCTCTCCTTCCTTGGAGAGAGGGGCATCTCCTCAGCATATTTCCACCTTTCTACCATCTTGCTTTGGTTGGTTATTCAATCTTTTCTCAGTGCCTTTAACCTTTTTTTCTAGTCTCACTGTAGACAATCTTCTTTGGCAATCTCATCTGTTCCCATGACTTCAGCTATCCTTTCTAAGTGGCAGACTCCAAAATCCTCCTCTCCAATCTTGACCTCTTTTCTCAGCTCCAGATCTGCATCTCCAACTACCTAGACATCTTGACCCATGTGCCCTACTGGCATCTATAATGTAAGTTGCTTAAAACAGACAATATTGTTTTTCCCTTTAAACATATTCTTTCTAAATTCACTCTTTGTGTCTCTGGTAATGCTATTTGCCCTATCTCCCACATCCATGACCTTGGTCTTATCTTTGATCTCTTCTTTGATTTCTCATATTCAATTAGGCCCTAAGTTGTTCCCATTGTACTTTCCATAGCATGATCACAGGGAAAACAGCACAGGAATTGAAAAAAAAAAAAAGAGAGACAGTGACCAGGGAATGGTTGAAACAAAGAATCCATAATAATATTTCTCAATGGTCTAGGTCCTGGGATGTACCATTAGACTAAGACTTCCTATTCTAACCACAATTACCACTATTAAACCTATAACCTCATCATGAAACTCTTTTGGCTCTTTTAGTTGAAACCCCAAATCCTAAAATCATTTCTATAAAAGTAGAATGGGATGGACTGACTCTCCAGTGTGAAATTAGCCTTAGAAGGTACAACTTTATTACTATGTTCTCTAGAGATGAGTGGATGCTGTAGTGAGAATGTGTTAGAATTGTCTAAAAAGTCTATGCAGTGTATCCTTGACCTGGAAGTGAAGTTAATAATTTGTGAAGGAAAAGGGGACACGTGTCTTTGGCTTGTTAACAGGTCTGGGTGTAGATATCTGATTTTAGTCCTGCCTAGAGAACAAAAGAGGAAAAGAAAGTTGGAAGAAGAAGAGAGGAGAGAGAGAGAGAAGGAAGAAAGGAGAGAGAAGGAAGAAAGGGGAGGTGAGAGAAGAGAAGAAAAAAGAAGAGGTTTCTTGAGCTTAAGTTAAGAAATGACTAGGCCTCCAACCCTTGGGTTTTTATTTCCCCTAGAGGGATCTGGGTGAGTGCTGTTCATGCCTGCTGGCCTTTAGCTTCCTCCAGTTACCCAGAAAATGAGATTAAACCCAATTGTTACATGTGCACAGTCTCACAGATGGAACTCCAAAAGCATTTTGCCTGGGGTTGGGGTGGTAAAGAAAATATATTTCCTGAGCCAAACACAATAAGCAAAGTACGCAAACCTCAGGATTACTTATTAGCCAAGGGAAAAGGGAGCTATGAAGGGAGGAGAGGGGAAGAGAAGAAGGGTAATTGGGGGGAGAGAGAGAGGGCAGGGGAGGCCTAAAGTCAGGGATTCTAGGGAACAGTAGAGCTGAAGTCTTTTCTCTCTCATTTCAGGTAACAAGATGGAAAAGGTAAAACACTCCTTTGTATGAGAAAACAGCTCTCTTGGGACTTCCACTTCCATTCAGACTCACCACCTGTGGGGGTCACCTATGGTCTAAGAGCTCAGGGCAGGGACAGGAGACACCCCAGAGAGGAGGAGTAGTGACTGGGATTGATCTTCCCCATCCCTCTCCCCCTTTAAATTAAAACAACAACAACAACAACCCCCCCCCTTTTTGCTCATTCTCTTCTGAAGCTGCTGATCAGCCCTTTTTATTTTGTTTGGCTTTGTCTGTATGTGTATTGTACAACCCTGGCAAGGGGCATTAGCAAGGAAATCAATACAGTTTAAAATGTGAAATTTACAGGCAGGGCCTGGGGGAGGAGAGAAGATGAGGCAGATAACGGGAATGCTGGAGGAAAGGGTGGGGGTCATTCTTGGAGAAATCTGAGGGAGGGCCAGTGGGGAGGGGGATGAAGCCAGGTGTGGGGGAGAAGAGGCCCCTTTTCTAGCCAGAACTGAGTGAGAGGTATTGAGACAAAGCTCTCTCTCCTTAGGCCTTTTCACCATTCCCCAAGCAGGGCAGGGCAAGGTTGGTGGTGGGAGAGGAGAGAGAGAGAGAGAGAGAGAGAGAGAGAGAGAGAGAGAGAGAGCGAGCAAATCTAACTCCTTGTTCCCACTGTGGAGTGGCAGCTCTTAATTTGCAGTGTGGAAAAAAAGCATTGAACTGAGAGTGAAGACATAGTTTTGAAAGTCTTTGTTCTGCCACTAACTATCTCTGGGACCTTGAGCAAATTGGTCTTTCGATGCCTCAGTTTCTTCTTCTAGATGGGATTATAGAATTGGGAAAGGAACCTAAGAACTATTTCATCTAACTCATTAACAGATGAGGAACTGAGGTTCAGAGATGTCGTGCTCAAGGTCACACAGCTAGTTGTGGGCTACTGATCTCTTGGCTGGTAGGTATCCCAGAGCTCTTTTGACTCTTCTGTTATCTCTGCAAAGTGGGGATAGCAGACCTTACTTTCCTACCTCATGGGGTTGTTGTGAGGATCAAAATCAGATCATAGACATGAAAACACTTTGAAAACTAGAAAGTGGTATGCAAATGCCTGTAGGCAGAGTCCTCTCTCCAACTAGCCGACAATGCCCTCAATATTCCCAGACACCTCAGAACTGTGTTCTGGCCATTGGTGACAAAGGGCCTGAGATTCTGAAGGTAGGAGAAAGGTTTCTATCTCTGGGCTTGGGTGCGGATGAGTAGGAGGTGAGAGAGATGGGTGGCAAGGTATCTACATCTAAGCCTCTCTCTCTCTCTCTCTCTCTCTCTCTCTCCCCATCTAGATATGTGTGTCAATATATATACAATATATGAGTATATAGGTAGATATGCATAAAGATAAGACCATGTATGTGTATAGGTACATATATAATATGCAAACACATTATTTATATAGGCATATATATCTGTGTACCTATATATGTATACATATATATGAACTGGATTAAATGATCTCTAGGTTCCTGTCCCAATTCCATATCCCATTTAGATGAAGAAATTGAGGCATAACAAGACCAATTATTTGTCAAAATCCAATAGATAATGCCAGGATAAGGAGATATATATATATATTCATAAAAATATATATACATATACATACATATACATATACACAGACACATAATTTGTTTTTGTGTATATATTTGTGGGTGAGTATGGGGAAAGAGACAGAGTCAGAGACAGAGACAGAGACAGAGACAGACAGAGGCAGAGAGATAGAAGGACACAGAGACAGGGAGAGACAGAGGCAGAGAGAGAGAAATGGGGCAATGAGAGAGAGAGAGAGAGAGAGAGAGAGAGAGAGAGAGAGACTGAAATACTGAGAAAGAACGAGAGCTACAGAATGTACCTGTTTTAATTCCTTAAAAGCAAAAGGTAATGAGGGAATGAGTACTATCTGAGTACTAGTTGTATATAGGGAACTGCTCCATCATGGAGATGAAGTCTTCCCAATTGGAGGGCATGAAAGCCCTCCCAGTACTGAACTAGTAGTCAAATGATGATGGAAAGACTGTTAGATTCAGGATCAGGGATCTGGATTCAAATCCAGACTGTAATTTACAGTATGTGACTTTCAACAAATAGTAGCCTTTCTGGGTCTCAACTTCCTCATCTATGAGGTAAAGGAGTTGATTTAGAAGAACTCGGAGGATTTTCCAGCTCCCTTTTCTTACAGATGGGAATCTGAATCCATTATCCGTTTGGACACATACTCTCTGTGGGGCTCAGCTTTCTCATCTGTAAGAGAAGCTAATATGCCTATATCATTTGTGTGATTGCTATGTAGAAATGTCTCATTCTTCATCCTCCACACCCCCAGACTCTAATTTCAATAAAGGCAGAGACCTTGTGTTAAAATAATGATAACAACAGCAATAGTAACAGCTGACATTTACACAGAGTTTTCAGACTTGGAAAATGTTTCCCTACATAATCTCATTCACTCCATATAACAAGCCTGTGATCCACATTCTCTTCAGTCATCACCCCCATTTTACAGACAAAACAAGAGAGGTTAGAGGATCTTATCCAGGGTCACAAAAACTAGGATTTCACATGCGATTAGAACCCAAACCTTCCTCACTAAATCTAACTCTACCTCCACTACACTCTGTCACATCTAAACTTGATCATTTTCCACCAGCTCCCATGCAATCATCAATATTCAATAAACACTAAAATGCTTATTCAAATGAAAAAATAAAGTGCTTTCCACTCATTATCACTTGGTGCTCATCTACCTTAGTTATCCCTGCTATCTCACCCACAGCCCCAGGTCTAGGGGGACATCCTGAGGGAAGATTCTGTTTACTTGACTATGATTAAAGTGGAGGAGGCAAGAGAAATCTGGCCATGGGAGCAGGGGGAGTGAATGCTGCCCGATGCAGTCTCCCACCTGCCTCCCAGCATGCTTGGAGACTTGTTATGGGGAAAAGGGGTCTTTTGGCTGACACTGTATATAAAAGATCCCTCTTTGCCACTCAGTAGTTAGATAGGAAGAATGCCTGTGCATGCATACTTCAAAGGAGAGAGCCAGGTGCTCTATCCATTTACATATTATTACATATGATATATTAATAGCTATAAAATACATTAAATATACATATAATATATAAAATATAAAATGAAATACTATATATATAAAACACATCTGCTTTTAGGAACAGTGTTCTCATTGGCCAATCTCCCTTTACCAGAATGTAGAATTGACCCTCAGGAAACTGTTCCAGGTCTGTGGTAGGAACGGCATTCCTTTTCCTTTTTATAGTTGAGGAAATTGCAGCTCTGAAAGAAGTAACCAATTTGTATAGGTTCACACTGTTACCATGTGAGGACCAGGTCTCAAATCCAGGTCTTCTTTCTGATGCAAGGTCAGTGGTTTTCTCTCCTTTACATGTTGCCTATTATGTTAAATGAGGAGGTGAAACTAGATGATCTCAAAGGTCCAATTCCAGCTGTAACATTCTGTCATTTTAAGGCTGAGAATCTTGGCACGCACCCTCCAAAACAATTCCAGGTTGTCAGAGATGCTTTGTTCCTCTGCTATTAATTAACCCTCCTCCCTAACCCTCCCCCCCCCCCCAATCCCTGAGCCCTGTAGTCCACCTTCCTGGCTCCTGTTCTCCTACCCCATCCCCAGGGAAGCCCAGTCTCCAGATAGCAGCTGGTAGTCAGCAAAGTGCCTGCTTTTTTGACCTAATTATCAAGTTGGGTTTGCCTGGGGCCCTAGGAGGTCAGAGGATTTATGGGAGGTCATACCGCAAACCCTATCTGCTGAGAGAAGGAGCTAGCTCTGGCAGCCTCCCATAGGACATACAATTGCAAATATGTTCAGGGCCAGGAGGAGAGAATAAAAATATGGGAGTCAGGTTAGAGTGTTGCTGATCCAACTGCAATAACTAATGGCACAAGCATCAGGTCATCATTGATCAGTCATTGTAATGAAAACCTATGTCTATTTTTGAACTTGGGCTGTGTGTTTGTCTGTGTGTGTGTGTGTGTGTGTGTGTGTGTGTGTATGTGTGTGTAATAGTTTAAAACATATTCTAAGGTTGGCATACTTCCCTGATTTTTCTTTTTATTCATCTTTTTCTTCCTAATTGGGAGTCTCTATTCTTGTCACAACAGAGACAGGATTCATTCTACAAGTGGCTTCCTGTCTCTTTTCTCTATCTGACCATGTGCTTTAGTGGAATAGAATCTTAGGGAGAATAGGATAACAGGATCTGGCTTGGCAATGGGGAGGCCGGGTGGAGCAGATTTTGGAGAAAGAACATCTGAATTCTGGCAGAAGCTCAGAGAAAATATGGGAAATGATTTTTTTTAAGTACTTAGGCAAGAAAGACAATGTTGGAACTCCATCTTATCACTTGCAAGACAGGTCCCCAGAAGGGACTAACCAGGGTGTCTCATTTTTTTTAAAATTCATATTACCTACATTTGTGTGAATTTGTTTAGGTATTCTGGACTCTCTGCTTTTCAATTCCATTAAGCAATTATAGGGAGTACCTGATTTGGGATAGGATCCTAACTAGGCTACTTAGTGCTTGTATGTTTATTCTTATATAAATCAGTTTCAGGCTTCAGTTTCCTTATCTGTAGAATGAATGAATAGGGCACAATGGCCTTTAAGCCCTTTCAGCTCTAATTTCCAGACTTCTAAATATTTATTGAACCCCTTTGTGCACTGCACTGGCTTAAGCACTATAAGAGATGTCAGTCAACTGTGCTAAGTGTTACATATTTAAAAAAAAAAAGGTGAAAACCAGCCCCTGATCTCAACTTCACCATCTAATAGGGTGATGATGACCTACAAATGATTACATGTAAACAGCATATATGGGATAAATCCTCCTAGGAGGAAGGCACAAGTTTTTTTTTTTTAAATTTATTTTCCCCCAATTACATATTAAAACAATTTTTAAAGTTATGAGTTCAAATTCTAACCCTTCCTTTTTCCCTCCCCCCATATGGTAAACAATCAGGTTATACATGTGCAATTATATAAAACATTTCCACATTAGTCATTTCCATATAAAAAATTGAATAAAATGAAAGAAAGTGAAAAATAGCATGCCTCACTATCAGCTCTTTCTCTGGAGGTGTAGTATGCTTCATCATTAGTCTTTTGGGATTTTCTTGGATTATTATATTACTGAGTGAGAAAAGCAGTCATTCACAGGTGATCATTGTATAATATTGCTGTTACTATGTAGAATGTTGTTCTGGTTCTGCTAAATTCATTTTGTATCAGTTCATGTAAGCCTTTCCAGATTTTTCTAAAATCATCCTGCTTGTCATTTCTCATAGCACAGTAAAATTCCCTTACAATAATATGCCACAGTTTCTTTAGCCATTCCCCAGTTGATGGGCATCCCCTCAATTTCTAATTCTTAGCTATTACCAAAAGAATGCGGAAGGTAAAAAGATTAAGGAAGACTGAGAAAGGCTTCTGTCAGAAGGTGAGATTTTAACTGAGACTTGAGGGAAGTTGGAGAAGCCAGGAAATGGTGATGTGGAAGGAGAGAATAGCAGGGATGGGTGGGGGGGGGGGGGTAGCCAGGGGAAATACATGGAATCAGGAGATGGTCTGCCAGGTTTGGGGAGTAGAATTATGATGTAATCTGTCATTCTTGTCCTCAAGATAAAAGATACTTGAGTGGAGTTTAGCAAAAAGAGAGTTGTACAATGGAAGGATCACTGCTTCTAGAATCATAGAACCTGAGTTCAAATCCTGTATGTCACTTATTTGACCTAATCAATTCATCTCTCTGGGCCTGAGTGTCTTTTCTCATCTCTGGTGAAATGAGAGTATTGGATTCAGTGACTTCTTCACTTCCAACACTAAATCTATTCTAAAACAAGATGCTATTTATATCATTCGACAGATATTTAGTGAGTTTTTATTACATGTCCAGTATTATTCTAGATACTGTGTGGGATGTACTTCTATTCTACAAGCATTTTTTAATTTCCTTCTAAAAGCACGTCCTTCCTTTTTTGTGCTGAACAAAAACAAAGATATTTCTAAGCAGCTTACATTCTACTGGGAAGAAGATATAAGTATACACCATGTCATGTGTCCACATGTATAGTAAGTATTTTAGTGGATCTGAGATCTCCTTTATACTGATGCTTTACTCCACCCCAGGATTTGTAATGAAATATATCCACATCTTCTCCTGGGTGAATCATGGGACAAGAGTCTCAAACACTTGAAAGTTTTCCCCAATAATAATGTGGTGAGGATGGTGGTATCCCTATTTTTAAAGTGAGGAGTCATGCTCAGAAGGGTCAAACAATTTGTCCACAGTCACATAGGCAGCCTATGAGAGAATTCAAACCTATTTCTCCAAGCCTGCCCTTCTTTCCATTTTGTAGATGATCAATTGAGGCTAAGAGAAATTAAAGGACTTGTGAGTTTGATAAAATTCTAGAACGGATTATCAAAAGGAAGTGATGATGGAGAAATAACTTGACTTTCCCCAAAGCAGGTCCTGCCCTTCAAATCACTAAGAATGAGAGAAGTGCAAATTAAAATAGCTTTCAGGTTCTACCTCACAGGAAACAGATTGGTAAAGATGGCAGAAACAAAAATGACAATTTTTGTTAAAGGGGTTGCAGGATGATAGACACAGTGGTGGTGGAGCTGTAAACTGGTCCAGTTATACTGGAAAGATATTTCAAACTGTGCTTAAATAGTTGTTAAATTCTGTGTACCCTTTAACTAAGCCTATATCCAAAAGAGACCACAGAAAGAACTTAAAAGTACAAAAATATTTAAAGTAGTTTTTTTAAAAATAGAAGCAAAGAAACAACAACAAAGAAGGACCATGCTGAGCAAATTGTGGCACATGAAGGTAATGGAATAGTATAGCTTAAGAAATCATGAAAGGGACAATTTCTCTCTTTTTAAAAACATGTTATTGTATTTTTTTGCAATTACATACAAAGATAGTTTTTAACATTTACCACTTTGTTAGCCTTTGAGTGCCACATTTTTTTCTACCCCCCTCCCCATGGCAGCTAGTAATTAGGTAAAGATTATACATATATATATTCTTGTTTAACATATTTTCATATTAATCATGCTGTTTGAAAGAAGAATCAGAACCAAAGAGGAAAAAAACCTTGAGAAAGAAAAAAAAACATAAAACAAATTTTAAAAAGTAAGAACAGTAAACTTTAGTCTGAATTCAGACTCCATAGTTTTTTCCTCTGGATGTGGATGACTTTTTCCAACATAAGTGAAAGGGACAGTTTCAAAGAAACCTGGGGAGAATGAAGTAAATAGAACCCAGGAAAACATTTTAGACATTTGGAACATTTTAATAATAAAATTTAAAGGAAACAACTCTGAAAGACTCAAAAACTCTAACCACGGCTCCAGAGGACAGATGAGGAAGCCTACCTTTTGACAAAGGGTGATGAACTCAAAGGGCAGAAGTAGACCAACTTTTTTTTTGAATTTGAAATGTGCAGATTTAATTTGCTTTACTATGCTCTTTAACGGTTGCCACCCTGGCCCTCACTGCCTGAAGACTCAGGGTTCTCTAGTATCTTTAAGAAGGCTGGAAATGAATAGACTTTGCCAATGACTCCAGACCTCCACTGATATTGTTCCTTCAGTTGTAGAGAGGGGTACCATACACTGTATCTACAATTAAGCACTAATAGTTGGATTAGTTTTTATAAAGTTATATCTACTTCAAAAACAAATATATATATATATATATATATATATATATATATATATATATATATGCTCCACAAATATCAGAAGCAGAATTTCCATTCTTCCTCTATCTTCTCCATCTTCCAAACCGCTCCAAGTCTCTGAAAATGAGTGGAGATTTGGTTCACAGCTTGATGCAGTTCCTATATAGCACAATCCCAAATCCAAGTCCAAAATGCTGTTTAAGACTGAGTCTCAGTGATCAATCATAATTCTTAGAATATCAATAATAAAGAATATCACCAGCCTCATGACAGAGAAGTTTTTAAATAATGTTTTATTTTTCTCAATTACATGAAAAGAAAAATTTTAATGTTCATTAAAATTTTTTAAAATTCCAAATTCTTTCCCTCCTTCTTTCCCCCCTCCCAGAGATGATAAGCAATTTGTTACAGGTTATGCATGCACAATCATGTAAACCTATTTCCATACTAGTCATGTTGTGAAAAAACCCCACAACCAAAGCAACAACAGCAATAACAACAAAAATAAAAAACCTACCATGAAAAAATCAAAGTTCAAAATAGTATGCCTCTATCTGTATTCAGATTCCATCACTTCTTTCTCTGGAGGTGACTAGATTTTTTTTTTTTTATCATAAATCCTTTGGAATTGTCTTGGATCTTTTTTATTGCCAAAATAGCAATGTCATTCACTATTGATCATCATACAATAATGTTATTACTATGTACAGAGTTCTCCTGGTTGACAAAAGTTTTGGACTAATATGTACATTGCCAGTTACTGCTTATATGGGACTTTCTTTTGTTTGACTATGCTTATTTGTCACAGTGAGGTTTGTTTTTGTTTTAGTGGAAAGGGGAAATGGGAGGGAGAAAAAATAAATGATTGATAACTGAAAAAAATTAATGTAAAAACACAGAAATAAACAGAAGAAACTTCAGAGGAAGATATAAACAAGTAGAACAGTTGAGAAAGTAACATGTTGAATTTATTATGTGCTTTTTAAAAAGCAAAATGTACACAACAGAGATTTATGTTTTCAGATAGAATTCTCTTTCTGCTCTATTTCATGTATAAAAATTTTCCTCTCTTTTTTGGTGTTCATTAAATTGAAAATAAAAAATAAAATAGAAGCAACAAAAGCAAAAAGAAATTCAAGTAGGAATAAATATTAAAGCAAAAACAAACAGGTCATGTCAGACTAACCTTTTTTCCTCTTTTTACTAGATTAGTAGACTGGTATTTCAGGAAAGCTATGGCTATAATTAATCTTTATTTTTACCAAATCATTTGACAGCACTCATGTTCTTGGGAGGAAAAGAGAAAAAGATATGAGACAATAGAATAGTTGGGTGGATTTGGAAGTGGTTGGATGGTCAGACACAAAGAATAATTGTTAATGGTTCATTGTCATCTTGGAAAGAAGTCTCAGATTAAGTGCCCCAGGGGTGTGTGTTTGGCTCTTTGCTGTTTAACATTTTTATTAATCACACAGATGGCATAAAGGTATAGCTGGCATGCTTATCAAATTTGTGAAAAAGCTAGGAGGGATGTTGTTAACACATTGGATAACATAGTTGGAATCCAAAATGAACTTGACATGCTAGAATATTAGGAAGAATCTAGTATGATGACATTTAACAGATATAAAATACAGGCTTATTTTTTAATTGATAAATAATGAAGGAATAAGAATAGGTTGTTTTCAGAGGAAAAAATCCAAACTATCACTAAATCTATGAAAAAATGTTCTGAATCACTAATAAGAGAAATGAAAATTCAAACAGCTCTGAAGCACCACCTCATACCCATCAAATTGGTAAAGATGACAAAAATGGAAAATAACAAATATTAGAACCTGAGAAAACAGGTTTGTTAATACACTGTTGGTTGAGTTGTGACTGGTCTGACCATTTTGGAATATGTTCAAAAAGGTATTAAACCGTGCATACTGGTTGACTTAGCAATACTGCTACTTCAAGGAGATCAAAGAAAAAGAAAAAAGAATCCTTATATACAAAAATATTCATAGCACTTCTTTTTGTGGTGGTAAAATATTAGAAAGTAAGGTGGTATCCATTAATTTGGGAATAGCTGAATAAGATACGGTGTAAAAATATGATGGAAAACTTAAGCTGGTAAAAAATGAAATGGGTTGGTTTCAGAGTGACTTGGGAAGACTTTTATGAAATGATGCAAAATGAAGTAGGCACTGGGAGAACAATTAACAATATCGTAAAAACAAACAATTTGGGACTCTGACCAATACGATGACCAACCAGGATTCCAGAGGATTCATGATAAAACATGCTACTCACCTCCTGATAAAAAATGCAGATTGAGGCATATCATTATCTTTACTTGGAACGTGGCCAAAGCATGGATTTAGTTTACCTAACTATACATGTTTGTAGCTGTGATTTGTTTTGCTTTTTATTTTTTTCAATGGGGGTGAGGGGAGATGAGGAGGAGAAGGAGGTGAAAGAGAATTCAGGTCTGAAAATAAAATAAAAAATTTTAAAATTGTAGTCAAACTTTGGTTTAAAAATTAGTTTCAGAAGGGAATTAGGATTAGGCAGCAGCTATCTGAAAAAGGTCAGAATTTAGTAAATGTAAAACAACAATATGAAATGGTAACCTAAAGAACAATTGCTTTTTTTTTTTTTTTTTTTTTTTTTGCTACATTGAGAGACTTAGTGTCCAGAACTTATGGGTTGATAATTTCAGGTATGATCTGTCTTAGACAGACCACACATGAAGTGTTGTGTTCAATTTTGTCTGTAGCATTTTGTATGAAATGGTAGCCTAAATGTAGTCAAACTTTGGTTTAAAAATTAGCTTCTGAAGGGAATTAGGATTAGGCAGCAGCTATCTGAAAAAGATCAGAGTTTAGTAAATGTAAAACAACAGGAAATGGTAACCTAAAGAGCAATTGCCTTTTTTTTTTTTTTGGCTTTATTGAGAAACAGTGTCCAGGACTAGGGGTTGATAGTTTCAGGGATGATCTGTCTTAGACAGACCACACCTGAAGTATTGTGTTCAATTTTGTCTGCTGCATTTTAAGACACTGATAAACTACAGAGTATCCAGAGAAGGGCAATCAATATGCAGGTTGAAGTAGTGAATAATGATCGCTTGATGGAATGGAGGATAAGATAATTTTAGTTGACATGATAACTACTTTCAAATATCTGCAGGGACAATTACATGGAAGAAGGAGATCTCAGACCAGGTCACTAAGGTCAACAGTGTTTGGATAACTTGTATTTTTTTTTTTTGGCAAGGCAATGAGTTAAATGACTTGCCCAAGGCCACACAGCTATATAATTATTAAGTGTCTGAGGCTGAATTTGAACTCAGGTCCTTCTGATTCCAGGTCTGGTGCTCTATCCACTGCACCACCTAGCTGCTCCAACAGGGTTTGGATGGAACAGAACTGAGGTCCTTCCCAGAGCCTTTCTCTCCAACCTGCCAGCTCTTCTGCCAGCCAATCCCCAAAGGAATGCTAGCCCAAATTGCTTTTCTCCTCTCCTTCCCTCAGCAGCCATCTCCTTATCACCAGCCCCCTGTCTCTTGGTGCTATGAGCTCCACTTCCTGGAGGAGGCTGGAGCATCTGTCAACTGTCTAGTCAACCTCTTTACTTTTGGACCTCCAATTCCTACTTATCTCTGGGTTTCTCATTCTACTGGGGGGTGATGTAGCCCTCCCTTTAGTATGACCTAGGGAAGGAAAATTGTGAGCTCCTTCTGCAGTTCCAAAACCAGAGTGAGGGTCTCATTTTCCTTCAGGCTGTGCAATAATCTAGTCTGGATGTCCTGGAGGTTCTTGACCCTGGAGAAGAGTCTGAACCAGATCCTGGAGGAAACACATGCCCTGCCACCAAGGGCACTCACATCTCTTAGACACCCTAGAGAGCCATTGAGGGGAAAGGAAAAGATACTAAAAAATCTGGGCAACAACTTGCTTACTCTGAATTTAAATTCCAAGGGGGCCTCCAGGCAAATCTACAAGACTACCTGTTAAAAAGGCTGAGCTTGAAACATGGACTAGAAGTTGGATCTTCCTAGAGGTCAGACCTAGGAGCTTTCTGATGCCCTGACTTCATCCCTAATCCTGAAACTAAATTCTAAATTACAATAAAAAGCTAAATATGGGCAAATATGAATAGGAAACTAAAGAAGGATAAACTTTATATTTTAATATGGGAGAGGATTCCATTTTTCCCCCCTCTCTAAACTCTTTTATCATGAATCATAGAGTGAATCTAATTAGAAGGTCTGGGAGTGGTTCTGTTATGATAAGCTTAAAAGAAGATTGGGAAGGGAGAGGAAAGAGGAATAAATTGGGTGGGGGTGGAGGAGAGAAGGAAGAGGAATGTTAAGGGAAATTATCTCACACAATTGGAGTATCTGAATAGAAGTTTGTACAAACCAGACAGAAAAAGTTGACACTTCGACATCATTGTCATCTGAATTGGTTGGGAAGAATATGCACACATAGCTAGTAACATAAATACATTTTACTATAAAGAGAAACAAGAGCAGAGGGGAGGATAAGAGGGAGAGGAGATTAATGGAGGAATTTGTTCTAAGCAAAACAAACTCCAGGGATATACAAAAATATTTGTAGCAGCTCTTTGCAGTGAGGAAGAATTGGAAATAGATAAGTTATATTATATAAATATGTTGGAAAACTATTATGCTAAAAAAAAATGATGAAGAGAATGGTTTTATAGAAACCTGGGAAGTTTTGTATGAATTGACATAGAGTGAAGAGAGCAGAATCAGGAGGACAATTTATATAATAACAACTTTGTAGACAAACTACTCTGAAAGAACATTGATCAGTGTAATAATGAACCATGATTCTAGATGACTCATGATAAAACATGCCACCCACCTCCCCATAGAGAAGTGAAGGAAGCAGAATGCAGAATTTTTTTTTTTTTTTTGGAAAATTTGTTTGGCTTGACAAAGCATGATGATTTTTAAAACATTAATTTGAGGAGGGGGAAAGATAGTAGACTATTGCTGATTAAAAAATTAATTTAAAAACTTTTTTTAAAAGAAAAAATAATTAGCCTTGTTCTGCTTGACCCCAAGAGCTAAGAGCAACAGTTGGAATTTGAAGAGGTTAAAATTAGGTTTTATATAAAGAAAATCTTCTTAACAATTAGAACTGTCCAAAACTAAGCTGTCTTGGGGAGAAGTTGATTTCCCATAACTGGAGGTCTTCAAGGAAAGATATCTGACTGACCACTTTTTGGATAAATTAAAGGGAATTCTGATTTAGGTATGGATTGTATTAGCCAGCTGCTAAACTCCTTCCAGTTCTGAGATTTTACTATTCCTTGTATAGTAAGTGACAAGTCTAGAAAGATTAGGTTCAACTAACTACTGTACACAGTCACCTGGATAAACTTCAGCCATACCTCAAACTCAATGCATCCCACTTGAGTCTATTGTTTTCCCTCTACAAACCTGTTCCTCCTTTGAATTTCCTTTTTTTCTGTCACTTGTGATATTTTTGTCCTTTGTTATCAAAGAAGACTATGATGCCATGACTAGCACATAAATTGGATTTGAGTGAGAGGGAGCTGTGCTAAGTCACCAGCCTCACTTTTTCCTCCAAGGTCATCTGGGTCCAGTGGCCAGATATGGATGAGAACAATGGAGATGATCCTGTATGCTAGGCAATCAGGGATAAGTGATTTGCCCAAGGTCACACAGCTAAGTATTCATTTGGGACTGGATTCAAACTCCCATCTTCCTGACTCCAAGGTCAGTGCTCTATCCACTGTGCCACTTAGCTGCTCCCAATTCATTTGTATCTCAGGTTTGAAACCTTTCCCTTACATCTTAAGTCCAATAATTATTTGAAGGAAGTTATCCTTTATATCCATTTGACTTCTAAAATATCTTTGTTGTTTGCCCCCTCTTCTCCATACTGCTACCAGTCCAGTATTGGTATGCAGTATCACCTGCCCTGCAATAAGCTCCTAAAACAAGTCTTCCTAACTGCACTTTCATGTCTTCCCCTCCGACTAGTCTTTTATATGTTGCTAGATTTTTTTATGTATCAAACCAATCAATCAATAAACATTTATTATATGCCAGTCTCTAGGGATATAAAAGGAGGCAAAGGGAAGTTCCTGCACTCAAAGAGTTTATAATCTAGTTGGAGAAATAACATACAAACAAATATATATATATATATATATATATATATATATATATATATATATATGTGTGTGTGTGTGTGTGTGTGTGTGTGTGTGTATTATATACATATATATATATGAAACAAATCATAGAGGATAAATAGGAAAATTTTATAGAAGGAAGGTACTAGAATTAAGTGGAGTTGGGGAAGGCTTCCTATAGTAGATGGGTTTTTAATTGGAACTTAAAGGAAGCTAGGGAGATTATTAGAGAGGAGGAAGGAGAATGTTCCAGGCATAGGGTTCAACCAGGGAAAATGTCTGGAACTGAGAGATGGAATGTCTTATTTGTGGATCAGCCAGGAGGACAGTGTCATTGGATAAAAGAATACCTGTCAGGTGTATGAAGATTGTAAAGGTAGGAGGAGGCTAGGTTGTGAAGGGCTTTGAATGCCAAAAAGAGCATTTTATATTTGATCCTTGAGGCAATAGAAACCACTGGAGTTTATTGAGTAGGCGAGTGATGAGTTGTGAGCCTGAGGGACTGGGAGGATACTGTTGCCCTTTATGGTAAAATAGAAGGTAGGAGGGGGTGAGGATTTAGGGGGGAAGATAATGAGTTCCATTTTGGACATATTGAGTTTAAGATGTCTACTGGACATCTAATTCAAGATGTCTGAAAGGCAATTGGAGAAGCAAGATTGGAGGTCAGCAGAGAGGTTGGGTAGATTTGAGAATGAGTCATATTATTTCTTTGCTCAAAATCTCCAAATAGTTTCCTATTTCCTACTAAGTAGGAAAACTGATAATGCTCAGGTTTCTTTGGCATTCAAGGTCCTCCACAATCTAGCGCTATTCTGCCTTGACAATTGATGTCAGATTACTCATCTCTATGTGCTCTAGAAAAAAAAAGATTGCTTTCTCTTCCCCTGAGTCCTGAAGCTTCATCCTTCAGAGTCTTTGCTCCCATAGACTGTGTTTCTGAAATGTCTCTCCAGCCCTTACCAGTTTAATTTCTACTCATCCTTTAAAACACAATTGAAATGGTACCTCCCCAGAGGGCTAAGCAGGAAATTGTGAACCAAGGTTAGTAGCAAAAAGGTTCAAAGCTTGAGAGGGACATCTGGATAGTGCAAGGTTAAGGAATCATCATGGAATCAGAATTGCAGCATGTGTGTAGGGCTGTGCATATGTATGTATGCATGTGCACACACATGTTGATGCATATAGAAATCACGTGTCCTTGTAGTACATGTGCATATAAGTATATTCTGTGCACATGTGTGTATGTGTGCAGGTATGTGCATCTCTGTGTGTGTTGGTGAGTGGGGAATGGGAGACATGTCAGTGACTGTTGATTTGTTGGACACAGTATCCTTACCATACTCTTTTCTTTTCTTTTTTTTTTTTAGGTTTTTTGCAAGGCAATGGGGTTAAGTGGCTTGCCCAAGGCCACACAGCTAGGTAATTATTAAATGTCTGAGACCAGATTTGAACTCAAGTCCTCCTGACTCCAGGGCCAGTGTTCTATCCACTGCGCCACCTAGCTGCCCACCATGCTCTTTTCTTGCTTAGCATCTGTGAAATTGAAGGTATAAGAATTTGCAATGTACTTAAGAAGGTGCAGGTATATAAGATCATTTGTTATAATTTCATATTATAAGCCTAAATATATAGTTCATTATCAAAGAAGTAGTAAGGACAAGAAGTGGTATGAATTCTTAAAGGGAAAGAGCACTGAAGAATGAAATCAGGGGGGAATGTTTCATAGAGGAGGTGACAAATGAGATGAGCCTTAAAGCAAGGAGTGAACTTCACAGAAGAAAAATGGTGTTCATGTTGAAGGAGGGGAGTGGGCATAAAGGATATACTACAGATTTAGAACAATGTGAGTGAACATATGGAGCAGAGAGAGCAAAATCGCCTAGTTTACCTAGAACCTAGAGTAACAAAGGGGAGTAGCATGAGGAAAGATTGAACCAGTAAGTAAGGTAGACTGGTAATGGACTGTGGAGAACCTAGGAGTACAGAATCAGTCAGACAAGGGATTTGAGGTGTCCCATGGAAGATGTTTAAATGATTAGTTCAAAGCCCTGTACTGGATTAAAGTCAGGCCTGGAACCAGGAAGACCTGGGTTCAAATCCAAACTCAATACTTACTAGTTGTGTGACCTTGGGCAAATCATTTAATTTCTGTTTATTTCATCTATAAAATGAGCATAATAACAACACCTACCTCCCAGTCTTGTTGTATAGATTAAAGGAAATAATTTGAAAGCACTGAATATAGTGTACGAAGTAAATATTACATAAATATTAGCTATCGTTATTATTATTAGAGTCAGGATATTCCATCCAAGACTGTTACTATTGCTACAATCTGTGGGTGACTCACTTATACTCTGCGTCTCAGTTTATTCATCTATAAAAATGAGGACAGTACACCAAATGACCTCTAAGATTTCTTATTCTAAAATCTATGAATTAAGATCATATGGATACATGAGATGTGAGAGAGAAAAGTTTCCAAAATGACTATGGTTTCAGACTTAGCAGAATGGGAGGAGGAGGATGTCATCATCAGAGACAGAAAAATTGGGAAAATGATTGAGTTGCTTGGAGATGGAAGTAGCTGAAGAGTCCAATGTTGGGGGTGCCATTAAATCATCAAAGAATTCAATGGGAAATACAAGACTGAATCTCTGGGGAAAACTGTTAGGTGTAGATGTTGACTTGAACGTTGTCTGTGTAATTTTGATCACTGAGGTCATGGAAGAAAAGGAGATGATAGAGAATGTGTAGCCAGAGGAGAGAAGAGAAGGGGAAGGGAGACAGAGAGAAGAGAGGGGAAACGAGAACGGATGAGAAGGGGAGATGAGAACAATTCCATTAGACTGTGAGTTACTTGAAGACTGGAACTGTCCTTTGACTCTTTATATTCTCAATGTTTATCGTAGTGCTTGGCTTAGAGAAGAGAAACAAAAAGAAAAAATGTCTATGACAGAGCTTTAGAGGATTCCTATGTGACTATTTTCCTCTCTGAGGAAATTCCATTTCTCAAAAGGCTGCTGATAGAGACCAGTACATAGCAGCTTCAAACTCTAGAAGAATGAATGAGGCTACCGTTGTCAAATACTGAGAAGTCAGTTTAAGGAGCTATGTGTTGTTGTTACTGTCGCTGTTTGGAGGGAGTTGGTGAGATACATAGCAAATTTGCAGTTAGGCTTATTGAGTATGAGGCAGGGCAGAACATCCAAGCAGGTAACTACAAATGATTGGAGTTAGGGAAAGAGGTCAGGGCTGGAGAGATACAGGTTTGGGACTCATCCAAATAGAAGTGATTATTGAAATGAAGGGTAAATGAGTCCTCTGAGAGAGAGGAGAGAAGAGAAGAGGCAGCTTGTGTCAGGAGCTTGGTATGCAGTGGGACTGATATGGGGAGGGAGACACAGACATTGCCTTGCTCAGGAATTTTTCCTTCCCTTCTTGGTTCCATGGCGACTTTAATTACAATAGAAAGACATCTAAAATAATTGTAATTCCATGCTGAATACTTAGGAGTATCAAGAAGTAACTTCAGGATTGGTTTACACTGTCTGAGCATAGTTGTTATTGTTGAGACATTTCAGATATGTTTGACTCCATTTGGCCTTTTGGCCTCTTAGCACAGTATCTAGAATATTATTAAATGTTTGGTGAATGAATGAATAAATAACTCAATTGCTTACAAGGTGGTAAGAATGAGCAATGGATGAGCATTCCTTTGAGATTATGGAATGAGCAGAAGAGGTATTTAGAGTTAAAGTGGTTATAATAAGTTAATGTTTGGGAGTGACTTGAAAGAGAAAGTGAAAATATAACAACCGCACTAAGACTTTTGGGACGTCCTAAATTTTTTTGAGCATTCAAATATCAGATGTGACTTGTTTTGAGTGATGCTCCCTCTCCTCTTCCCGAAGCAGAACTTTACCAGAACATAATGAGAAACAATGAAAGATAATTACAATTAATTTCTTCCTAGTACATTTTATCTGAATTTTTGACATCTGAACCTCTTCCTGGTTTGGGGTTAGTGGGACACTTCAAGATCTGACTATATGGGGGTGGCTAGGTGGCACAGTAGATAAAGCACCGGCCCTGGAGTCATGAGTACCTGGGTACAAATCTGGTCTCAGACACTTAATAATTACCTAGCTGTGTGGCCTTGGGCAAGCCACTTAACCCCATTTGCCTTGCAAAAACCTAAAAAAAAAAAATCTGACTATATGGCATAGGAGAAAGAATACTATGTTTAGAGGTAGAAGATCTATATTTTTGTTTTTTTGCTTTTTTATATAGAAGTAGGCATTTGCAAACATACTGATAATAGAAAATGTTGTAACACAAGACAAGTGGAGAGGAGAATCACAAAGTGCTATGAGAACTCAGAGAAAGGAAAAGATTAATTCTGTTAGAATGAGCAAAGAAAGCCTCAAAAAGAAGATATTATTTGTACTGGACATTGAAGGATGAATAGGATTGTTTTGAGGGAAGGACATTCCAGGTGATGTGAAAGGAAGGACATTTCAGGAAATGAGGTGAATCAAAGTACAGAGTCTGGAAAACAGGAATATGAGCAGTCTGGCTAGAATATATAATACATTATAGTGTGATATAGGGCTAAAAATATATTGGTACCAGATTATGATGAGTCTTGAATACCACATTAATTAGTCTAGATATTATTAGGCAGGCAATGGGGAGTCATGGAAGTTTTTTGAGCAGAGGAGTGATATAATCAATACTATGCAATAGGAAAATTAATTTTGTAGTGGAGTACAATACAAGTTGTAGTAGAGAAAAACTGGAGTGAGTAGACTGATTAAAAGTGTTATTACAAAAACTCAGGAAAGAAGTAATAAGTGCTTGAGGTGATAACATTGGGAAGGGAAAAATACAGGGGGGAGGAAGGTGCTAATCTGAGAAATATTGCAATGGTAAAATGAGGACTTGGCAAAGAATTATAAACATGATGGTGGTGTGGAGAGAGCCCTGGTTTTTGGAGTCAGACAGGTTCAAATCTCACCTCTGCTTCTTGTGAACTCACCTTGGCCAAGTCCCTTCATTTCTCTGGGTATTTTCTTATCTAAAAATGAAGAGTTTGGAATTATGACTTTGAAGTTCTCTACTGGTGTTAAAGTCTTATAATCCTGTGGATGTGGTGGGTGAGGAAAAGGGAGGAATCAACAATGACTGAGATGATGAGCAGGGGTGACTCACAGAATGGGGAGTACGGTGAACAGCAGCATAGAAACCAGCAAGGAGAGCAGGTTTTTGGGGGGAAGATGATGAATTCTGATTTAGACATATTGAGTTGAGATCCTACAACATTAGCACTTGAGTCCTGGTTCCATATGGTGCCTATAGCTGATTTAACAGATAATTTTTGCTCCACCCCAGTACTCAAATGTATGCTTCCTGTTTGTTCCATCCCTCTCACTCAGCCTATCTCCTCTCTGACTCAGTCTCATATAGAACTTTCTTCTCTGAACATCACATTAATACCACATCTGCCATTTCGGATATCCCCTTGTCACTGCAGGCATGCACAGGTGAACAGATGGCCACTACTCATCAGGCCCCCATTACTCTTTGGATTTTGTTGGCTCCTCTTCAGTGAGCTTTCAATAAGCAGGAGGCAAAAGACCTATTGTTTGGTTGTGTCTAACTCTTCGTAATCCCACTGGGGTTTTATTGGTAAAGACACTGAAGTGGTTCGCCATTTCCTCTTCTAGCTCATTTTGTAGATAAGGAAACTGAGGCAAAAAGTCACTGAGCTGCCCAAAGGATCTAAGGGAGCATCTTTGTGTCACCTTCTAGCTGTGTGAACTGACCTAGAGCTTTTGGGCTTTTGGTCCTGGCATCAAACACACCACTCCCCCCTTTGAGGGAGAACACAAATCCCAAATTAATTAATTCTGTTTAAGAGCCAACTACGATCCAGCCCTGGAATAGAAAGATTTGTGGAACCTGAACTTTTCCAAAAGAAAGCCTAGGCATTTGTGTCATTAACAACCTTCCATTCTCTTACTTCATCTTGGCTTCAAAATATACTTTCCACTCTGTTCCACAAGGTAGGAAGGGGCGGGGAGGGAAGAACAGTGAACCTGGCTAATGGTTATTATTGACTATATGGGTATCTTGGCCTAATCACTTTTCAACCTGCTGTGGAGGAGGTGAAAGTTCCCCAGTAATGGAGCAGTCTCATTATAGTATTGAAGTTGTCTCTACTTTCTTTTCAAGAAAAAAATTGGAACCCCTTTAGAGTCTCTAGGGGAGTATTTCAGAGGTAGGATGAGGGCTTCAGTAGATTTCTTTTTTGGTAAAGGAATGAAGAGGCCAGGGGCATGAGGTGAGGGGGAGGCAGAGAAGACAGAACCTGGCACTGCCAGGTGTAAGCACTCAACACTTCATAATCAGATGTGAGGCACAGGTGATATTCAGGTGAAGCACACCTCTGTCTCCCCCTCACTGCACATCCCTGGAAGAGGCTCAGTGTGAGAAAATCTACAATTGGCTCAGACTTTATGGGTCAAAATCCCAAAGCCTTATTGGAATTGGAGTTGAGACAGAGACTTTCTTTTACAGTTGTGGAAACTGAGACTCAGACAGGTTCTTATACAGTTTAGTAGTGAATCCATAACCCACACCAAACCAAAAATCCAAGGAAGTAGATAAATATATCCTTGAACACATTTTCTAGTCTGTAAAACATCAGCTCCCTGAGGGCAAGAATTGCTTCACTGCTGCCTTGTCTTTGTATTTCTTTTTTTGTCTTTGTTTTATTTTTGCAAGGCAATGGGGTTAAGTAACTTGCCCAAGGTCACACAGTTAAGTAATTATTAAGTGTCTGAGGTCAGATTTAAACCAGGGCCTGTGCTCTATCCACTGTGCCACCTAACTGCCCTTGTCTATGCATTTCTAGGCCTGCTACAACATAAGTACTTAACATATTTTTGTTAATTGACTATAGCCCCTTCACCTGCTTTTTACCCTATTGAGAAGAAAAAATCATCAGATGCCATTGGGTGAAAAACAGCAACTAAGTCAACTGGGGGGGGGGTTAGTAATTTAACTTTTAATTCATATTATTACTGGATGTAAATCATTCACCCTCTTTGGGGTCTCTCCCGGAGGGACACCCTTCTCTGGTGTCACACACAGAGCAGTCACCGTCTCATTTCTCTAGATGAATTGAGTCATAAAATTTCTATCTAGAAGAATCATGAAGGTCATCTAGGATAACTTTAGAATTGAAGAAATTGAGAAATGACCTGCCCAAGATCACACAGCTGCTAAGTATCAGAGCTAGGTTGATCTATTCCTCCCATCTTTATCTTTTATGGGGCATAGTTATTTGCATATTGTTCCCTTTAGAGTGTGTAATTTTTTTGAGGGCAGGGATGCTGTCCTTGCCTTTTTTTATATCCATAAAGGTTTCTTGCTTGACTGTTCTATCACCCAGTACCTGTGAAATGGGTTCAAGATCTTTCCTCCTATGAGGGACTGAATCTTGATGACTCAAGGTCTTTTCCTTGAATGCCAATGGTGTGCGAAATTTCTAAATAATGATGCTGCTATTCTTTTTGACAGACCCCCCTCCCACCTCAGAGCCCTCAGGTAAAAAAAAAAAACAGGAGTGGAAGTTGGGGGGGGGAGGATGCTGGCTGGTAAATGTTTTGTGTGCACATGTGTAAAATTCAGCCTGGATGAAATCACTCCCCTTGAAGCGCTTACAATTTTCCTCAGTCTAAAGAATTCTCTCATCAGCATTAATGGGTCGGTGGCAGGCCCCGGCTCCATCCTCCTGAGAGAAGTGGGGGTGGGAGGGAAGGAGGGCTATTTTAGAAATGAGAGCCCGGGGCTGGAGGGGTGGGATGGGGGCCTGTTCCTAGATCTCTGCCTCTCTCTCCCCCCCACCCTGCATCAAAGGAAGTCCCCGACTTCTGGACAAAGAGAGAGGAAAGTGTAGGTCAGCAAAGCCCCAAGTTTGTAAAAAAGAAGCCACGAGCAATGCAATCAAGTGTGTAAGACAAAGACTTCCCTTCAGAAGCCGGAGCTGGAAGGTGCGGGGGATCACACCAAAAAACAAGGAAGCCCTGCTTCTCTCCCAATTATTGTGCACTCTCAGCTGTATTTTGTTGACCTGGCTGATTTCAATCAGCTTTCAGCACATTCAGCCTTCACCTGCTATGAATCAAAACCTGGAGGGCTCTCTGTTCTTCGTGCTCAGGAAAAAACCCTTTGATAAGGTTGTTATGGATGCAAGGCAGAGCAGGCTGGGCTGGGTGCTTTTCTTAGACTGGCATTACACATTTATGATGCAAACCAATGAAGGCGGGCGGCTATGCAGAGAGAGTAGGGTTAGGAGAGGGAGCTGCGTCAGAGGGGCTGGAGGGGCAGGGCTTGACTTGGGGGACCAGGAGCCCCAGAACACCCACTCCCTAATTGGCTGATAGCTGCCGGACCACAAGCTGAGGCCGAGGTGGGAAGAGCAGCCTCCGTGGATGGAGTGACCATGAGCTGCTCGGAATGGCTCAGGACTTGGGTCCTAGGGAGGGGTTCTGTTCCCATCAACCTTCCTCTGAGTTGTTGGATGGCATTCACTTTCTTTTGAGGCAGGTGGATTGATTATTCTGTCATAGCTGTCATGTTGGGGATCCCTTTCCTTGACTACCCCTGCAGTGAGTGGTGCACAGAGCTGGCCTGAGGGTATTGCAAATTGCTGCACCCTTACATCCATTCCTCTGGGAATACTTTGGCTTGATGACGGAATAAATGAAAAATGACCCAAAGGTGCAACTAGTTAGGTAGGAGATGGCCCAAAGCTCATACTCTCAGAGTAGCATACTGGAAAGAGAGAATTGGGTTCATATCCCAGCTCTGACACTTAACATTTGTGTGGCCTTGGGTAAGTCACTTGACTGCTCAAGAACTTAATTTCTTCATGTGCAAGGTGAAAAGGTTGAAAAAGAGCACTTCTGAGATCTCTTTTCACTCTAGATCTATGATCATCAATGGTGACACTGATCGGTGGAGGGGTCCAATCCTTAGATAATTTGCAACAACTTGTTGTGGACCTCCCAGTTGGCAAAGGATAGCAGGTCCCATCTCCCAAGCTACCACAGTTCCAGAAATATATGGGAGGGGAATATCTAATTTTTTTTGTCTGTTTGGCAAATGAGTGTATGGAGATAGATTAAACCAAGTTGTGAACTTCCCCAAATCCAACAATATCATTAGAAGTCTACCGCTGGAGTGCTAGAGTCCGCAAATAACCTCATCATTTGAGTCTGGTGAGAAGTCAGTGCTGAGGAGTAACCTTCTTCACCAGCTCAGCAGATTAAAAAAAATGACTCATTTATCCAGTATGCCATAGCCCCTTAAGTGAAGACTGAGAAAGGAGGAAAGAACTCCCAGGAACACCCACCCTCACTTTCATGGATTGCAGTGGGGGGGAATCTTTTATAGAAACCATTTTCAGATTACTGAATGAATAGGTATGTTGAGGGGAGAGTGAGAACCTGGTTTATAGGAATGTTGTTTTTCTTGACATTCCTTCTAAATAAACATCTCTTTGCAAAAACCAATTGATGCTAATGAACTGATAATGGGAAGATGTCAACTTCCAACTTATATTGGAAATGAGTTAAGTGTTATTGAGGAAAACAATGGATATAAATATATAAACATATATGTCTAGATGCATATATATGGATGCACACACATATACATATATACACATATGTGTAAACATATCTAATTGTAGCATTCCCTGTGGACTGAGGCTCCTAACTTGCATTGCATAGTCAGATTGAGTCCTAAAATGCTCTGGAATTTTAGGCACAACCCTGAGAGATTGGGGTTTCTAATAATGTCACTCAAGAGCTCCTCTCAGTTGTTTTTCCCACTTAACATGTTTCCCATATCAGTTGGAAATTGACATCTTCCCAATATCAATTATTCAATTAACACCAATCGACTATTGCATGTATGTACATATAAACAATATATATCATATTTACATATATAATACATGTTATATATACACATAAACAATATTATATATATATATATATTATTCTACGGCTTCCCTCTTCCTCTCCCAAATAATATATATTATATCTATTGTCTATTATTTGGGAGAGGAAGAGAGAAGTCACAGAATAAGATTACCTCCCTCCAATCTCTTTTTACACATTCTGACTCAAGTTGTCCTTGGACTATTATGAGAGTCAGGATGGTGCAATGTTTAAAACACAGTATTTGGAGTCAAAAAGTCTGGGTTTGAATCCCCCCCCCCCCAACTAATTGTGTGATTCTGGAGAAATTACTAGAATTCTCTAGGCCTTAGCTACCTCTTTTGTAAAATGAGGGGTTTGAATTTGATGATTTACACTGTTCTATTTAACCTCTAAATTTATAATCTTAGGTCTTTCCCCCTTCTCTTCAAGACTACATTGATATTCATTTTAATCTGATCTTTTTTTTTCAAATTTTAAAAGCATTTTTATTAAAAGTTTTGAGTTCTAAAACCTATCCTCTCCCTCTTCCCCGGTAATGGTAAATAATCAGATATATGTTACACATGTGCAATCATATAAAACATTTCCATATTAGTAATTTTGTACAAAAATATTTGATTAAAAGAAAAAAAGAAAGTGAAAAATAATATACCTCAGTCTGTATTCAAATAATATGAGTTATTTCTCTGGAAGTGTCATCATTAATCCTTTTGGGATTGTTTTAGATTATTGTATTGCTGAGGAGAACTAAGTCATTCACAGTTCTTCATCAAACATTGCTGTTTCTGTGTACAACATTTTCCTGGTTCTGTTCACTTCATTATGCATCAGTTCATGTAAATCTTTCCAGGTTTTTCTGAAATTATCTTGCTTGTCAATTCTTACAGAACAATAATATTTCATTATAATAATATATCACAACTTGTTTATCCATTCTTCAAATGAAAGTAATCCTTTTCCTTTCCAATACTTAGCCATCACAAAAATAACTGCTTATAAATATTTTTGTACAAACAGGTCCTTTTCCCTTCTTTTGGAAGTCTTAGGGATATAGACCTAGCAGTGGTATTGCAGGATCCAAGGGTATGTACAGTTTTATTACTCTTTGGGCATAGTGCCAAATTGATCTCCAGAATGCTACTCTTACATCTTACTCCCCTTTGCACATGGACCCTCCCTTGGGAAATCACAGATCATCAATTCTTCAAACTTCATTAGATGGTGGTGAGTGGAGTGGCCAGCTGTCGTGTTGAGGAGCCTTTCCTGCCCTTAGTATGTCCAACTCTTTGAGGATAAGCATGTAGTCACCTACCTCTTCCTAGCATTAAAGTAGGACTTTAGTGAAGAAACTCGCTTGCACTAGGATAAAAATATTTTGTGGAAGTAAGGGAGGAATATAACATACATTATACTTTCCCTTGCCTAGTCCTTACCTGAATCACTTAGGGATGGTCCTGGTGTAGTTAATATTCTTTTACTTACTAGCTGTGTGCCATGGAAAAAATCTTCTAGCTTCTTTGGGCCTCAGCTCCTTCATCTGTAAAATGGATGAACTGAATGATTGATTCTTTTGCCTCTGAAGTCTAGGATTCAATGACTCCCTTTTAGAAGAATTAATTAGATGCCCCTCTCAGATGCCCAAAGACTTGGGAAAGGTTCCTGGAGGGATCCATCTTTAAAGGGGAGATTTTGCTCATGGCTTCCAATGTTTAAGGAATCTATGACAATTTCTGGGTATATCTCTGGGGATGGATTTAAAATCTCCCAGAAATATTGCATTTAAACTCTTGTTCCTTGAGGTAACTGGGGTGGGGGAGGGTGTAATTTATACAATTCAGATAGTGCTTCCTTTAGTGGTTCTTGGGGGCAGTGTTGATTAACATAAATGTATGTGTATACATGCATAATATACATATATGCATATCAAAACCATCCAACTATATAAGCTTTAATAACTTGAGACTGCACCAAAATGTTTTGGACAAAAATTATACATATGCATACATACCTATAACACATATACACATTCACATATACATAAATATACACATATTTATATGCCTATATATATCCGTGTGTGTGTGTGTGTGTGTGTGTGTAAAACACATATTTCTCACCACTCAAATTGCAGGCTAGAATGTTGCCAGTAGTTTTCTCATGACTTCCTGAGTGTCCTTGAGGTTGATCTCTCCCTGAGTCTTGTCTGGGGGTCCTAAAGCATTTAAGTCTGTTTGCAAGGGAAGCTTGGGTCCCCTTGGGTCTCCAGGGTCCTGTGGGAGGAGGTGAGTACAAGCAGCCTACGCGGCATTACATAATACTGTAAGTAAAACACAAACAAAGCAAAGGTTGTTCTGCTTGTCAGCCTCCTGGACCATATGGAGCTGAGACATGATTGCATTACCTCTGTTATACTGCAGTGGAGCTAAATAGAAAAGCCGTAATAAACCATTCTGGGGAGGTCCCTGGGCACTGCACATGGAGGAGCACAAATAGATAAACAAAAAGCAATTGTGGTCGCCCCCATTTTTTAAAGGAAAGAGAGAAGAAAACAAAAGAGAAAGGGCAGGGAAAAGAGAGAAAAGAAAGGGAGAGAAAAGGGGAGGGGGAAGAGAGAAGGAATAGAGAAGGGAGAGAAAAAATCACAGGAGAGGATTAGATAAAGAGGAGAAAGAAAGAGAGAGGAGGGAAGAAGGGAGAAGGCAGAGGCAGAAAAAGATAAGAAAAAGGAAGGTTTAGAGAGAGAGAGAGAGTATAATAGAAGGACAAATAAAGGAGAGAGATAAAGAGAAGTAGGAAGAAGGGAAAGGAAATGGGGTAAGGAGGAGGAAGATAGAGATAAGGGAGAGGAGATAATGAAAGGGAGTCTGTCCAGGAGTAGAAGTTGTAGATTTCTGGCACTCTGATTCACCTAGTAAAATTCCCACCAAGACAAATTCTGAAATTTGTGGTAGTAGTGGTGGTGGTGGTAGTAATAGTTGTGTGTGTGTGTGTGTGTGTGTGTGTGTGTGTGTGTGTGTGTCTTTGGGAGGACAGGGAAGAGGTTTCTGTATTTTGATTGCTTGGTGGGGGAGGTGCCTTCTAAGGAGTCTTTGGATCATCACCTCTCTAATCTTCCTCCTTCTTCCTTCATTCCTCAGAATGGCCCCTAGGTCAATGCTAACTTCTGCCAGAGCACAGTTTGAACAAGTCACATGTTGATGGGGATTTTCCCCTCTAAATCTTGGATAAAATAAATAAAGGAAGGAACAAACATTCCCAACCTTTGCCAGATGTTGATTCTGAGCTAAACCTTACAGGAGAGAGATTTCTTAAAGTAGAAACTCCCTTGCATGGAAATGTCTGAGAAAATGTCCCTTGTTTACATCCTAAATAGGATGTTCCAGGTGTGCAGAGGAAATGTATACATTTTGTACATAAAACCAACTGTGGATTGCCAAGTCCTTGGCAAGGTGCAGAATTCTAGAACCATCAGGTTGGGAAGATCATTTTGTTTGTTCTCTTGTGAGCCAGGATCACATCTATGACATCTAATCATAGATTTAGAGCAAGAAGAAAGCTTCTAAGTAAATTCTAGTCCAATCCCCTCATTCGACAGAAGAAGAAACAGATCTAGAGAGGTCAAATCATCCAGTATCATGCAGGTGGTAATAGGCAAAGCCTGTACTCAGACCTAACTCTTCTCTATCTTCAACACTCTATCCGTTGCACTTACTACCCTTCTTGCAACCTGGATTGGATGCTCAGCCTTCCTCCCACACATATGGCCAGTTCCTCAGAAACACTCCCTGAATCATCTTCCTTGATCCTTCAAGAAAACCACAAGGGAGGGAGCTGGGACAGGCATGCAGGAGGGAGGAGGAAAGTTGATGCTATTTTATACCCCTGGTCAATCAATTCCATCAACTTCCCCATTTCAGCCTGTGCTCAGGTTCTGGACCTCCATCCACAGGGCAGTTAAAGTGGATAGAGAACTGAACCTGCAGTCAAGAAGATCTGAGTTCAAATCCAACCTAAGATACTTCTGTGACCCTGGCTAAGTCATTTAACTGTTATTTGCTTCAGGTTCCTCAGCTGTAAAATGGAGATAATAATAATAATAATAATAATAATATCTACTTCCCAAGGTTGTTGTGAAGATCAAATAAGATAATTGCAAAGCTTTTAATACAGTGCCTGGGACAGTAAATACTATATAAATGTTATTCTTATTTATTATCATTAGATTATCACTATTATAATAATTACTATTAATTTCTCCCTCATCCTACTGCCCTATATGAATAAGTAAATTCCATAGATATAGAGAAGCAGTACAACAAGGAACAATTATGAAGGTATCAGGGAGAGATGGTAGAAAGGCCTTTAAGGGAAAAAACAAAGTGATGGAGTTAGAGATGTCCTGGAATCACAAGCAAATGAAATCTCGTTTATTTTTAGGATTTCCCCAAAGAAGGAGATTCCACAGCCTTAATTGGAGGTACTTAATACTCCTTTCTATTAAGAAATTCCTGATGTTTAATCCAAATTCCCCATGCTGGCATTTAAATGCTTGCTCTCTTATTCTTAGAGATTTTGAAAACAACTGGTCACAAGACTCTGAAACAGTACCTCTTATTAGTCTTCTTTCAGCCATGTAATCCTGATGCCATTTCTCATCCCTTTCAGCTGTCTTTTCTACCTGCTCAATGTGGGTCATCTTAGATGCCCATTTTTGCCCCATACTTATGGGTCTTCTGTGGAAAATGTTCTAATATGTCATATTTCTTCAAACAAGGAATAGTATGGTAGGTAGAACATTGGCATTAAAGTCAAGAGAACTGAGTTAGATTCTTTTTTGGGGGGGATTCTGTTTTATCATAGGCAAATCACAATTTCCCAAAGAGTCAGCTTCCTTGTGAGGAAAATGAAGATAATGAGATTACTTGCTTCACAAGGTTGTTGTGAGAAAATCACTTTGCAAGTTTCTACATAAATGTAAGCTGTTGATAACTAAGTATAAGTTTAGGAACTATTAAAGAACTCCCCAATCCAATCTCGAATGAAAGTTCTTGGGGGAAAAGTTTCACCTGAGTCCACTATAGCAATTGCTATCATCTTAACAACTCCCATTTGCAGAATGGGAAACTGAAACTCAGTGAAATTAGAATAATTGCTTGTCCAGGGTTGCACAGTTAGTTGGTAGCTTAGTTCATCTACCAGCCCTAGTCTATTCCCATCAAATTAAAGATAGACAATTTTGATCCAGAGAAATTAGAAAAATGGGTTTGCCCTGGTCCTAGAAACTAGATTTTCTTCCAACATGATTGGTAGATTGATGGTCAAAGCTCTATCAATTCTGTATGGCATTGGGAAAAAGACAATTTTTCAACACTTTTTCCAAGAGATTATAGGCTTGAGAGCTGGTAGGAACCCTAATGATGTTTAGTGCTCCCCTCTCATTTTACAAATGAGGAGACTGAGGCTCAAAGAAATTAGAAACCTGCCTTACATACCCATATATAGCAAGTATCAGAGTTAGGACTCAAGTTTGGTTCAAACTTGACTTCAGATCTAACCCCTCTCTCCTCTACTCCACCCACTCTTTCAATTCTTCATTTTAGGGATTGGAAGATGGTTAGTCTATGACAGATTCCAATGTGTAGTCTTGCCTCTGACATTTATACCCAGGTGAAATGAGGTCCAGATGACCATCAAGGGCTACTTGAGGGGGAAGAGAAGTCTCATAAGACTGACCTGAGAGAGAGAGAGAGAGAGAGAGAGAGAGAGAGTGTGTGTGTGTGTGTTGTGCATGAGGAAAGGAGTACTAATACTTTTCACCATGGTTAGTGTGGGCAAGAGGTGGATGATGAATGGAGAGTCAAGAAACTGGAGATCTGGCACTGAAAGCCCTGGCTTCAAATCCTAGACTCTTTTCAACATGCCACACTGATTTAACCTATGACATTTACTTAATAAATGTTTGTTCAGTTGAATATTAATCTACTGACATTTTGTCCATCTTTCTTGCTACTTCCCTATCAAAAAGGAGAAAAGATGTTGCATTGGCAGCAAGAGCAGCATCACCATCTAATAACTTTTCCATCAGGATATGACTCTATACTAAGCCACTGTAGTATGGTGATGACTCACATTTTCATGAGCCTTTATGATCATAGAACACATTCTCATTTTATCTTCAAAACAGGTCTGTGATAGCAGATAGTGGGAGCATTATCATCCCCATTTCACAGGTAAGGAAACTGAGGCTCAGGGAGAGGGAAAAACTACCCAGAGTGGAGAATTCCTCCCTCCCTCCTCCCCCACTGCAAAACTGGGACTAGAACAGGACCCTTCTGACTCATGTGCTAGATTTGACTATAAAGGGTTCATATATGAGTTCTGCCCCCTACTCCCTTGGACAGTTCACGTCTGTACTCCACATTGGCTCATCTGTAAAATAAGGTTGGACTAGATCAGGGATGTAAAACACACAATTCCTAAATTCAGCTTGAACTGAATTAAAATGTTATTGAGAAATATTTAATAACAACAACAAAAATACTGTTAATGTGTGATTTTCTAAGTCAATATGCAACCCACAGGGATCCTGATATATGCTTAGTGAATCCCATTTCTATCTGAGTTTGATCCCTCTATATTAGATGATCAATCAGGTGCCCTTGAGTTCCACACCTTTGATCCCACCTCCTTTATAGCCCTCTCTGTGGGATGTGGGGATTGGGACATAAAGCAGATAGTAGATGGGATTCCTGCCTTTAATCAGTAGTTTAGTAAGATCTGTTGTCCAACATGCTTAATAAGTACCAACCAGATAGGAGGCACAAGGAAAGGAGATTAGGCCATACAGAACCAAATGGGAAAAATGGGAGTCTCAGCAGCCACTCCTTGGAGGGCAAAGCTAAGAGCATCATCCTTCAGGCAAAGGGTAAGACACAGAGTTCAGTCCTCCTTGCCCCAGCTAAATGGGGCAAATGACTTTTGGCCAGATCCCTGGATGGCCTGCTCTGAGGACTATGGGGAAGAAGAAGAAAAGAATGGGGGCCTCACGTACATATCTCTAATCAGACACCCCCCGACCCTGGCGGCTCTGTCCCCTCTCCTTTTCCGTCCCCAGCCCTCCATCCCCATTCCTCCGGCTCAATTGTCAATTAAAATAAACAGCCTTGTATTCCAGCGCCCAGGCTCCAATCTATCTCGACCGGGAGGATACGTACAGATTTGTGGCAGTGCCCGAAAGTCCTTGCTCAACCTTTTTAATATCTGAACAAAGCAATCAAACCCGATAAGATCTAGTGAAGGCGAGATCACTCTTCTGTCCCTGGGATGGAGCCTTATTAGTCTGTGGTCCACATCATCAGAGTTATTGTGCCATGTTAAATTTATTGGTACTATCTCACCTCATTAAATACTTAAATAGACCTGACAGGACAGAAAAACGGGGCCTTTTTTATTTTTTTTTTCTCTTTCCAAAGGGAGCTTGCGTTTCCCCGCGTCCCAATTCACCTCTGCAGCAGCCGCCGCCGGCAAAGAAAGGAGAGGAAGGGCAAGGCGAGAGGAACTGCGGCCCTCTATCGCTGCAGCTGCCCAGAGATGCCCAGAGATGCCCCTGCCCCCGGCCACAGCCCTGGCTTTGGCCCCAAGCTTGGAAGAGCAGCACGCACTGAGAAATGCCCAGTCTTCATGTAGAGGAGGGAGGAGGGAGGGAAGGAGAATGCCACCAGCTAGACCAACGTCCTCATTTTACAAGGAAGGAAACCGAGGCCGGGAGAGGGAAATGGATTTTGCCCAAGGGCACTGAGCACAGGGCTTCTACATTCTTGCCTTTACCCTGTGGGGAGCAGGGCTGGCAGTGGGGAGGGTGAAGGGGAGGAGGAGAAAAGAAGCAAGTCACTACATTCCTTGCCTTTGCTAAATTGCACGAAGTCTGACTTTTAAATTTTCCAAGAAGAGCCTTGTCAGTCACTCTACCCGGTACAGCTGCCAGAAATAAAGGTCAGGGTGACTGAGGAGGAAAGAAGAAAGAAAGGGAAAAAATGACTGGAACTTGTGCTCTTTATTTAGCAAATAGCTCGGGAACCACAGTGTCAGATTCCAACCGGGCTCAGGATTCCCTGACCTTGGCAGTCTTAATGCAGACTTGCAGAGAGCCACCAGCCTCTTGGCCCTGGGCAAGTAACAACTGATGGCAGGTGAGTATCTGAAGATGTTAATGCCCATTCCATTTTACCCCCCCTGCCACTCTCCTGTGGGGGAGACAGGAATTCTGGAGATAGCTAGAGTTCTGGGCAAAGCCTAAAGGGGAAGGAAGATGCTCTCTCAATCTTTTGGCCAATTTCCTTCCCTGCCAAGGCTGTGATTTGGGACGTGTGTTCCTGTGCTTCCTTGCACTCCCTCTATCTGGGCCTGCTGAGACAGACTCTTTCCTCCAGCTGCTTTCCCTCTCCCATCCCAGGTCCTCGTTTGCACCTTGTTAATAAGGTGGGCAAGGGGCCAGGAACTGGCACTCAGAGCTGGCTCCCCGGTTCCTTCCATTCCTAATGCCCTAAATGGCTATGACACCACACTTAATTTCCGTTTTAGCCACAAAGGCTGGTAGGACATCAGCCGGCAAGGACAGGGTCCTGTGACAGTCTCTTCAACAGGGGCCATCATCTTCTCTTTAATTAAATGCCACTTGGAGCTCAGTGTCCTACCGAGCAGGAGCTCCATGGACTTATGTAACTCTCTCCCTCTTCAGAGCATAAAGCTCTTTACAAGCTCTATGACTCCCAGTGTTAAAACAGCTGTAATCCCTTCCCACCCTGGGAGAGAAGGCAGGCCATAACCAGGCACTATCTATGTTATCAGCTTAGAATAGCATGGAGCACATAAAATCCAGAGACAGACCTCTTGAAGAGAAGCAGAGGTGGTTACCGATGGGGTAATTTAGTCTCTCTCTTTTATTATTATTATTATTATTATTTATTATTATCATTTTAATATTACAGAAACACTGTCCCCCCCCCCCCATCTTTTTGGTCTCCTCCCAAAACTGCAGTGAGTAGTGAGGAGGCCAATGGAGGTAATTGTGGAATGTCAAGAAGGCGCCCCAGCGAGGGTTTTGGGGGAATTGGAAGGTGGCCTGTGTGCGTGGAGATAAAAAGCCCAGTTTGTTCTGAACCGAATGCTGGTTTCCGGTACATGGGGAAAAGCAGTGATTAATTACCGCCCAGGCTGCTGTATGTCTTCATTTAGAAGCCGCAGCCTCAATTACGTTTAATTACTTCCCCCCGTGGCCTTAAATCAAGGGCGACTCCAGAGTGGGGGTGAGCTGCCGAGGTACACTTCTCGGGTGGCCTGGCAATAAAGCAGATTGTTGGATGGAGGAGGAAGGAGGGGCTGCTTCATCAGGTGTTGGGGATGGTCTCCCAGTGCTGACAAAGGGGTGAAAAATGAGGAGAGGTAGGGTTCAAATATCCCCAGCATTCTAACCTACCTGTGTGACCTTGAATAAACAATGTCACTTGTACAGGTCTCAATTTCCCCTTCAGTAACATGAGGGACTTGGACTAGAAACTTTTAAGGTTTCTTCCAGCTCTAAATCTATGATCTATGGTTCTTCAGAGATACTATAGTGAAACTCATCTCAGCTCATCCCTTCTTCTTCTCTGGAGACCTGAATAATAATGGTAATGATGATAATTAGAGCAAGAATTAATAACACATCAGATGTGATCCGAAGAGCTCAAAGTCCTTTCCCATTTCTGATCCTGTTTACCCTTTTGTCTTCCTTATGAAAACCAATCATTTGGGATTTTCTTGGCAAAGATGCTAGAGTAGTTTGCCATTTCCCTCTCCAGCTCATTTGACATATGAGGAAACTGAGGCAAACAAAGTTAAATGACTTGCCCCATTTTAAAGGTAAGAAAACTGAGGCCCAGAGAAGTCAAGTAACCTCTACAAGGGCATCAAATAAATGAGAGGCCAAGCTGCCATGGTCTTTTCTAGAAAAAGGATCAGCTCTTCATATCCCTGAGGTCTTCATGCAATAATTGATTCTTCACCATTCCCCAAATCTTCCCCCAGCTTTTAGAGAATGACAGGCATGGAGAAGGTCTCTCAAAGCCTAGGATTAACTTGACAGGCTCCAGATAGAAATTACTAAATTGAACCATAGTACAAATCCTTCTTTTTGTCGATGCTGTTGTTGAGTCATTTCAGTTGTGCCCAATTCTTCATGACCCCATTTGGGATTTTCTTGGCAAAGAAACTGGAGTGGTCTGCCATTTCCCTCTCCAGTTCATTTGACAGATGAGGAAACTGAGTCAAATTGGGTTAAAAGACTTGCCCAGGGTCACACAGCTAGTAAGGGCCTGCCTTCATTTTTGAACTCAGGAAGGTTACTCTTCCTGTATCCAGGCCTGCTCCTCTATCTGCTACATCACTTAACTGCCCCAAATTCTTCTTCATTCAGCTTAATTCTCTGGATTGGGATCACAGACATTTCTGGTGTATACAAATAGTAGGTATGGTGCTGTTCTGTATGGTTATTAATTCACTTCCCCCCAATCACTTCCATATACATGATTTCTCACATATATATCCCTAAGGGAATTGGGAATCTATTTAGAAGTATTTTGGCAGAAAAAAAGTCTGGGTCAGGCTGGAGCTTCATCTTATGGAGCTTCACCCCATGGAATTTTCTAGTTTTCAAGCTATATGCTTTTCTTCTGTCTGGTCCAACTGTTAGGGAAAGCAGAATATTTCTCCCAATAGGTATGATCAAAGGACACCCAAACCTCTGACCAGGTAACCCTTTTGCAAATCTGAGTTGGAGATTATAAAATATGCTCCTATTTCTTTGTGGTTGAGTCAACACCTTAAAAATACATGGAAACATGAAGAGGTGTTTTATCCCTTCCTTCTAGTGGGAAAGATAAGATAAAAGATTTAGAACTGGAAGGAATTTTAGAGGATATTTTAATTCAACCTTCTCATTTTATAGATGAAAAAACTGAGTTTTAAATGACTGGCCCAGGATCACACATTTAGCTAAGTATTTAAGGTAGAATTTAAATTCAGTTGTCTTCTTAGGCATGTAGTGTTTAAGTAGATAGCCTCACATCTTCAGGGATTCCATGATGAGTCTTCTGTCAAAGCCTTTCCAACACAGGTGGCTGTTTCTCCATGAGGTCTTTTCTGTCTCACCCTGGAAACTGCTTCTCAAAGTCAGATATGAGCTTTGACTTTCTTGTAATTTTTGAATCTCACACTTGGTAGGATGGGTTCTTTCTATACATATGTCTTCCTCAGTCATCACATTCTAATTTGTGCCATAGTTCTACAGAATACCATTTTGTTCTTCTTGCTAGATTGTAAGCTCACATTTCCAATACTGAGTGGTGCCTTGTAAGTGCTTAATAAATGGAAAGGAAGAGAAATTTTTTTTCAGTTATCTAATGTGATCAGTAGCAGTGATATGGAGGAGACCTCAAAAGCATTGCTTCCCACAACTTGGTAGTTCCTCCAAATTTTGATAAGTGAAAAGTTGAAAACTGGTATGGCTAATGCACCTGCCAATTCCAGTGCTCCTAGGGCCCCTGACAGTGGAGTATCAGCACTCAAGATACTTTCAAAAGTCTGCTGCCCATCTTTCTAAGAAGCTACAAAGACTCTGCTCAGACTAAAAAGACACATACAGACAGAGTGAGACATAAAGTAAGACAGCCAATTTCCAATATCCATGCTAAGGTAGACGAATGGACAGAAACACATGGGCATGAAGAATGCAGAATAATAAAGTGCACTAGTAGAAATAGAGCCCTTGCCAATAAAAGAATCAAAGTACCAAAGAACTCCAGAGCATATACATCCAAGTGAATGCCATCCTTCAAAGTGTTCCCCAAGGGAGGCTGTCTACTTGTCTCAATGATAACGACTCTGAATTATTACAAATACCTTTTATGAACTGCTTGTAGAGAGGTCTGAGGAGCCTACCTAAGGAAAAAAAAAGAATATTAACTTTATTACTCACCTCTGTTTTACCCAGCTTGATTACCCACCACTTCCAGGCTTTGATCTGGGGGACTCTAGGTCATTTCCAAGAAATCAAATTTACCACCTGCAGAAGAAGATTTGCTTTTTACTAAGGAGGTTCAAAAGAACACACAAAAAAGTGTAGCCTCCCAAAATGGTATCACTGGAATAAGTACATAGTGTCCCAAGATGACTATTTGGGGAGAGAACAGCAATTCGGAAACATCATGGTGCAGTGGAAAGCGCACCAAACTTGGAGTCATGTTATTCTCCTATTCATGACCTGAATCATCTGTGTCATCTGGAACAAATCACTTAATCTCTGTTACCCTCAGTTTCCTGAGATGGAGAGACTACATGAAGTAGTAATTCCTTAACGTTTGATTTCATTAGCTAGTAGATAGATATAGCTTTGAGGAAGGGAGTAGTCTTTAAGCATGGCTTTGTGACTGACTAGCAAGGATAGTAGATTGAGAATTCTCAGGTACTAAAGAAGACCAGCAGGGGGGAATAGCTCATCCTCTTTCAAAATGGTATTGGTTTCATTTCCCTACCTACAACTGCTGCTTTTCAGACAGGTCAGCAGCCTGGCAGGGCATCCCCTGTGGGTCCTGCTTCTGCAGTCAATGACCAAAACAATGGTTCTCTTGATCCACTCCATGCCATACCCACAGATAAATAGTTAGTAATGTTCTCCCTGGGCTATGAGAATGAAGAGGTACTATATTGTACATTTTGGTTTTAAATCCCAGGTCTACCACTTACCAGACAGATAATCTTGAACAAGTTGTGTCAACTCTATGAACCATGTCTTTCTCATAGAAGAGTTGTGAAGATTCCATGAGAAAAACTATAAAGAGTTTCATAACCACCCAGTTTTATCAAAGTCAGTGATCATGCTATTCCCTGAAACCTTGATCTTTGTACTTTTCTTCTGAAAGTGGACAACCAGCCTGAACATTTTCCCCTCCTCCCTTCTCTCTTTTTCTGATTTCTGTCCAAAGTAATTTTCAGGAGGAAGAGAACAATGGGGTGAGATGAAGGGAAGTGAGATTCTCAGCAATGTGTACCCCAAAGCGATACCAGTTCCAGAACAATAAGCAAGCCATCTTGGAATAAAAAGGGTTTGAGAGAAACATCTACTTGGTATCTGGTATTCTCTCTTTCCCACTATCTTCCCCCATTGGCCACTAAATGTTTCCTTTTTGCTTCCTGTTCTTACTCAATTTCCTTTTGCCTTAAGGTGAGTGACCCAACAGGAACAATTTCTTGGTCTGCTCCTGTAAGTATCCTAGCTCTGTTTGCTTACCTTCTTTCTGTCACCTAACAGTCCAGGGAGTCTGAGAGTACTTTTCCCCTTGTAGCATCTGATGTTCTTACCCCCTGGGAGAATTTTTAATATTATTTCATTTCTTTGAACATTTATTAAGACAAAGAGAAGAGAATATTTTGTGTTCCCACCAGAGACACTCTCCATTCTGATATTAAAAACAAAACCAAACACAACATCTCATAAAAAAGCAACCCACTACCCAACCTGAGGCCATGAAGAGAGAGAGAAAAAAAGAAATATCCTAGAGATATTTTTACCTTCAAAGATCCATCACTCATTACTGCATATCACAGACACATCTACAATCTCATCTTCTTACAATTCTCCGTGAAATAAGTGTAAATGGAAAATAATACCCCATTTTGAAAGTTCAACAAAATGTCTTTATCTACCAAATGCAGCCCCAGCTGTCTCATTTTCAGAAACAAAGCACGATTTTAAATAGCAGCCCGCCACCCAAATAAACACCGGTGACTTTATCCAGGTCCACATGATTCTTCAAAGACGGCCAAGGCATCCACTGAATCTCCATTCCCCTTAGAACCCGCTCCAAGCCTCTTGCCTGTCAGCCAGCATTGGATAGCCTTAAAAGAAGAATGGAGTAACCAGAAATGAGACTGACTTCTGGGGACTCTGTCTTTGAGTCTGGGGAGCTGGAAGAACCTGGCCAATATCTAATGTTCTCTTTCACCATGTTTTCCACTCTGGCACAGGAGAAGGGAAGTACAGAGAGGGATCACAGAATCAAGAGATTTAGAAATGAAAGAGATCTTAGAGGTCAGTTCAACTTAGATGGTTAGTACAACCCTCTCATCTTTTAGATAAGTAAACTGAGGCCCAGAAAGGTTAAATGTTAAGTGAGGCAGTATATAACACATGAAAATCGAATGCAAATTCCCTGATTCTAAACCCAGTAATAGACCATGCTGTCTAGAAATCTTTCCACTGGACCATATTGCCTATAGATTACTTGTCAATTTGGTTCACATACTTGGTTCTTGTTTCCAGAGGTGAGTGCCAATGAATCTGTGGACTTGATTCTCCTCTTGAAATCAGGAATACCAGCTCCTTAGCATTGATGGGAAGAAAAGCTATTGTTATCTACTTGATATAGTAGACAGGCAACTTAAGATCCTTTTCAATAACTATGTGATACTAGGGAAGTCACTTCACCTTGATCAGTTTTAGTTTCCTTCATCTTTTAACACAATAATAATATTTGCCCTTTCTACTTCTCAAGCCATCACAAGGAAAGCCTTTTTTTTTGTAAACTGTAAATTAATGGATAATGTTTATTCACATTTCTCTAGTGTAGTTAAGAAATTTGAAAGGGCTTTCCCTGTAACAGTCCTCAAAGTTAGAGTGCAAGTATTCTTGTCCCTATTTTTTAAAAATGAACAAAAGGAGATTCATGGAATTCCTATGGTTCTAGTCCTAGTGTGTGCTGAAACCAATGTGAGCTTAGAGCTTCTGACTCTGTTATCAAAGTCCAATTCATTCATTCAGTCAATAGACATTTATTAAATGCCTGCTATTTTCCAGGCATTAGCACCAGGGATAAAATGAAAAGTAAAAAGACAGTTCTTAGCCTCAGAGAATTTAAAACTTAATGAGAGAAACAACAAACCAAGCTATATAGAGGATAAATGGGAAATAATTAACAGAGGGAAGGCACTGGAATTAAGAGGACTTGGTAAAGTATTCTTGTAGAAAGTGAGGGTTTTAGTTGAGATTTGAAGGAAGCCAGGAGGAGGGACTGGGGACAGTAGAGAAAAATGCACTTAATCTTTCTGGACCTCAGTTTATTCAGTTTACTTTAAGATGAAATTCCTTTTAGTTATAAAGCTATGATTTTGTGATCCCTCTCTGTACTTTCCCTCTCTTGTGCCATAGAGGAAGATAACATTAGACATTGGCCAGGTTCTTCCATCTCCTCAGACTCAAAGACAGAATTAAGAGAAAATGTCCAGAGCTGAGAGATGAAATAACTTGTTCAGAGAAAGAAGTCAGTGTCACTCAATACATGCACAAGAGTATATGAGGGTGAGAGGATATAAAGTGTAAGACTGAAAAGGTAGGGAGGAAGTTAGATTATGAAAAACTTTGGATGCCAAAGGGAGAATTTTGTATTTGATCCTGGAGGTGATAAGGAGCCACTGGAATTGATTGAGCATGGGGGTGACAGACAAATCTGTACTATAAGAAAGTTCACTTTGACAGCCGAGTGAAGGATAGATCAGAAAGGGGAGAGACTTGTGGTAGATAGATCACCAAGACTAATACAATAGCTCAGGTGTGAAGTGAGAAGGGTCTGTACCAAAGTGGTGTTAGTGTTGGAGAGGAGAAAGGGTCATATTTGTAAGATGTTGCAGAGGTGAAATCAATAGGTCTTGGCAAAGATTGGTTATGGAGGGTGAGAGCTTGTAAGGAATGGAGGATGAAGCCCTGTTTGACATCCTGAAGAATTGGGGGGATGACAGTCCTTTGAGAAATTTGAAAATAAGGGGGAAAGATAATGAGTTCAGTTTTGGACTTGTTGGTTTTAAGAAGTCTATTCTTCATCCAATATGAGATGTCTGAGAAGCAGTTGGAGATTTAAGACTAATTAGTCCAACATTCTCTACACAACACCTTGTTGTCTCTATATAAATGTGAGTGATTATTAGTAATAGTGCGATTCTCTAATTATCAGAATTTAAACTAGGGATCTTAGAAACTCTTCTTTCTACTGACCAAAGTCATACTCTGGCTACATCATGTCTAAGAGTTGCACTTTCTAAATGTAAAAAACTAGAGAGCAGGGGTAGTACAAATACTTCTCACCACCCAGCTACTCTGAGTGGAGTAATCAGAACTAATAAATAGTCTTACCTTAGAATTACTGAAAACTTTATTATCTATTAAAGCTGAAAACTGCACTGAGATCTTTGGGACACCTCATATAATCATCCATCCATCCATCCATCCATCCATCCATCCATCCATCCATCCAATAAAGCATGTTAATTAAAAACAATTATGATATAACCAGAAAAGAAGGTGGCTTGAACAATTGGTAAGAACAAAGGGTAACCAAAGCCATTATATTTTCATTGGCATCCATGAAATGACAAAAGTACTAAAGGAAGATTCCAAGCAGGTTGGGTGGATCTTCTGAAGAGAATTTATGGGAGAATATGGACACAAGTTACCCAGAATGAGGAGGTATAAATGGGATGCAGATAACATCACTGGAAAGAATACCTACAACAGTGAGATTACAGCCCTATTGAAAAATGAATCATAGATTTATGGAGCATAAGAGCTGGAAGAAATTTTAGAAGCAGTCATGTTTACAGGGAAGGCTCAGAGAAATCAATGGATTTACCCAAGATTATCAAACTAGTTGATGGAAAAGCTAAGATTAGAATTCATTCCTCTTGACACCCTTGGGATTCAAGGTATTTTGACCTTAAGAATTCAACACATTTTATTCTATCAGCTGGCCCTCAATAAGAACCAAAATATGGAATGGATAGCTGACTTCAGGAGTTAGGCAGACATGGTTTCATGTCACTTCTGATCTGGAAGGACTGAATGACTTTGGGCAAATTACTTAACCTTTCAGTTCCCCAGGTAATGCTTTAAGATAATTAGTTGTAGAGAAGATGTTAACCTGCTCTAGTAAAGAATGCTTCTCACTAGGAATTATCTAAACAATTAAAGTTGCAGGTCTGATAAAACAAAACAACATAAAATTAGTTCTCAGGGCAAGATGGCATTTGTCTGGTGGACTCTACCCCTGTAGTCTGAGGATCCTTTGGGGAGATCTGTTCTATCAACTTGGAGTAGAGTTTGGGTAACTCTTTAAGGAAAAATAAAACCAAAAGAAGAAAAAGTTCGCTATGATATGAACTCGAGACTCCTTTTCAGCACTAATCAAGAGAAGAGATTCTTGTCAAGTCTATCTATCAGAGGATCTCCTTGAGGTCATCATGGGAGTGTGTGACTCATGACTCAGGAGTTACTTGAATCTGTGCATGCCTGTGGTCTTCTTTGTCCATTGACTGACCCTCAGTTCCCTCAGTTTCACTTCCAATAAAGAATTCAGAGGGAGAGACATATGGATACATCATTCCCATCTTGAGACTCCCTCAACAGGCTTTCCAACTTTTGAATTATGAGGGATGATTCATTGCTCAGCTGGAACATTGAGGAAGATTTTCATGTATCTAACTGGGCTCAGAGACAATCTTAAAAAATTGTCGGAGTAGATCCTAGGCTTCACACAACAAAGAACTGAATGCCAACCTCTTCTACCTCCCATTTTCCTTCCCTCTACAAAAGGGAGAAAGCCCTCAAATGGCAGATAAATATACCTACTCTTCTTAGGAAAATTAAGAATTGAAGCAGATTGCTGAGAACTGGAGAGAGAGAAACAAAAGTCCTAAGTTTTAGTGTGGATCCTGCTGCTGACTTGCTCCTTGACTAGGGGTAAGTAGTTGAACCCTTATGAGTCTCAGTTTACCCCATATATAAAATGGATTGAATAATGTGAACCATTCTTCACAGATGTGAAGATAAAATGAGGTAACAGATATGGAATATAAGAATTGGAAGAGAAATTGAAATCAAATCCTATCTTTTGGACAGTTTGAACTGAATATACAGTAGAATATACAATAGTTATCATGCTAGACAGATTCAAAATGAAATCACTATCTTTACCACCAAATCTACCCTTTCTCTGTCCTTTTTTTTTTTTTTTTAGTTTTTTTGCAAGGCAATGGGGTTAAGTGGCTTGCCCAAGGCCGCACAGCTAGGTAATTATTAAATGTCTGAGACCAGATTTGAACCCAGGTACTCCTGACTCCAGGGCTGGTACTTTATTCACTATGCCACCTAGCCACCCTCTCTGTCCTTTCTTATTATTGTCAAGTGACCCAGTCGCCCAGGTTTACAACTTTGGTCCCTTCATCAACTCTTTGTTGCCTTTAAATGTACAAATCTAATCAATTGCCAAATCTTGCAATTTCTTTTTTTCTTAACAACTCTCACCACCACAATTCAAGATCATCTGAGTTATTGTTAACAGTTCAATAATATTTCCAGCCCCAAGTCTCTTTGTACTCACACATTGCTTCCAAAATGATTTTTATTAAAATGTTAGTTTGACAGATAGCTACTTGGCGCAGTGAATAAAACATTAGGCTTGTAGTCTGAAGGATTTGAGTTCAAATCTGGTCTTAAATAATTACTAGTGATGTGACCCCTAGGTAAGTCACTTAACCTTGTTGGCCTTAGGTTACTTATCTGTAAAATGAGCCAGAGAAGGAAATGACAAACAACTCCATCATCTTCTTCAAGAAAACCACAAATGGGATCACAAAGAACTGGACCCAACTGAAATGACTTCAACAACAAGAAGATTTGACTATGTTCTACTCTTACTCAGTAATCTCCAAAATCTTCCTATCACTTTTGGAACCAAATCGACTCCTCTGTTTGACATCTTATCCCCTTCCTATCCTTCTAGTCTTACTACATAACATTATACTCTTCCAACCATTCTACAACCCAATTATACTAGTAAACTTGTTTCTCCTCATACCTCACACTCCAACTCCTGTCATGCCTAGAATGCTGCCCCTCCTCACTTCTCCATGAGTTCCATTGGTTTCCTTCATGTCTCAGCTCAAATGTTATCTCCTGCATGAGGTCTCTCCCAGTGACACAACTACCTTCCATCCATGTGAACAGAGGGAGAGGAAGGAGAGAAAGGAAATCATACCTTTATCTGTGGGTGCTCTACCCATAGGAATATAACATTTTGACCACTGAAATTTTGCAAGATATTTTAGGGTTTGTGGGCTAGATTTCTTTTTTCTCTTCCCTATTTATTTATTCTATTATTAAAAAAACACTTTTCATACAAATAAAGTCAGATCCAAACAATTGGAAAAATGTCAATTGCTCATGGATAGACCAAGCTCATAAAATAACAAGTCTACCTAAATTACTTATTTAGTACCATATCAAAATATCAAAAAACTATTTTACAGAATTAGAAAAAATAGTATCAAAATTCATCTGGAACAACAAAAGTTCAAGAATATGGAGGAAATTAATGAAGAAGGGCAAAGGAAGGTGGCCTAGCTGTACCAGATCTAAAAGTACATTATAATGTGACAGTCATCAAAATTGTCTGGTAGTAGCTAAGAAACAGAGAGGTGAATCAGTGGAATAGATTAGGTACAAAAGAAACAGTTGTAAATGGCTATAGTAATCTTAGTATGACAAACATTAAGGTAGAACCGCATCACATGCCCTTTCCCAAAATGAGGTCAAAATAGGTACAGAATTTGGACACAAAGGGCAATACCCTAGGCCAATTAAGAGAACAAGAAATAGTCTATCTTTGAAAAGGAGAAAAGTTTATGATCAAACAAGAGACAGAGAATATCATAAATTGCGAAATGAATGATTTTGACTACATTAAATTAAAAAGGTTTTGCACAGGGGCGGCTAGGTGGCGTAGTGGATAAAGCACCGGCCTTGGAGTCAGGAGTACCTGGGTTCAAATCTGGTCTCAGACACTTAATAATTACCTAGCTGTGTGGCCTTGGGCAAGCCACTTAACCCCATTTGCCTTGCAAAAAAAACTAAAAAAAATGTTTTGCATAAACAAAATCATATCCACTCTTCTTAGGAAAATTAAGAATTGAAGCAGATTGCTGAGAACTGGAATGAGAAACAAAAGTGTAGTTGAACCCTTATGAGTCTCAGTTTTCCCCATATATAAAATGGATTGAATAATATGATCCATTCTCTCTTCACAGATGTGAAGATAAAATGAGGTAACAGATATGGAATATAAGAACTGGAAGAGAAATTGGTATCAAATCCTGTCTTTTGGACAGTTTGAACTGAATATACAGTAGAATATACAATAGTTATCATGCAGAAGGAATGCAGAAAGCTGGGAAACAGTTTTCACAACTAGTGTTTCTGATAAGGTTTAATTTCTAAATTATAAGTATATATAATATATATATATGAATATGTCATTTTCCAATTGGAATTGGTCAAAAGATATGAATAGGCAGTTTTCAGATGAAGAAATTAAAGCTATTCGATAGTCATATGAAAAGATGTTCTAAATCATTATGATTAGAGAAGTGCAAATTACAACTCTGAAATACCACTTTACACCTATCAGATAGGCTAAAATAACAAAAAAGGAAATTACCAACATTGGAGGGGATGTGTGATAACTGGGACACTAATGCATTGTTGGTGAAGTTGTGAACTGATCCAACCATTCTAGTGAGTAATTTGGAATTATGCCCAAAGGGCAATATAGCTGTGCATGCCCTTTGATTCAGCAATACAACTACTAGGTCTATATAGAGATCATAAAAAAGGGGAAAAGACCCACATGTAGAAAAATATTTATAGAAGCTCCTTTTGTAGTGGCAAAGAATTGGAAATTGAGGGAATGTACATCAATTGGCATAACATTCATATACCACAACTTGTTCAGTTAATTGGTGGAACAAGTTGTGGTATATGAATATTTATGGAGTACTATTGAGATTATGAGTGGCTAGAATTTAGAAAAGCTTGGAAAGACTTACATAAACTGATGCAGAAGAAGAACATAGTACACATTAAAGACAACATTGTGAGATGGATCAACTATGTTGGACACAGTTCCTTTCAACAACTGAGTGGTCAAGGACAACCGTGAGAGATGCAAAATGATATTCACATCCAGGAAAAACCCCAACAAAACCCAAATATTATGGAATCTAAATGAAGAGCAAAGTATATTATTCTCACTTCTAAAGTTTTCTTTTATGCTTTTTCTGTCTTCTTCATGATTCCCCCCCACCCTTAGCTCTAATTCCTTTTTCACAACATGACTAATATGGAAATATGTTAAATGCAATTAATTGTACATCTACAATTTTTGCAGATTGTTCACTGTCATGAATAGGGTGGGGAGAGAAGAGAAGGTGGTAAAATGATGTGGAACTCATAAATTTTCAAATGGATGGATTTTGAAAAGAAAAAATAAGACTAGGACAATTAACTTTAAAACTTTTCATTTATTTATTTATTATAATTAACTCTTTTGCTCCATGTAATCTCATTTAAGATTTTTGAAATAAAACCTGGAAAACCAGACTTTGATAGAGCCCATTGGAGCTACTTTATCAGGCCTCAAACTCAAATCATTCTGGCTCTCACTCATTGGCCAGCTATAGGTCCCAGTCAAAGCTTCACTTTGTCATTGGGCTTTGATGGCTCAGAGTGAGTGTAAATAATAATTGTTTCTGTTTTGACCAAAAATTTCTCCCAGAATAGTATTTTTTTTTAGGTTTTTGCTAGGCAATGGGGTTAAGCGGCTTGCCCAAGGCCACACAGCTAGGTAATTATTAAGTGTCTGAGCCTGGATTTGAACCCAGGTACTCCTGACTCCAGGGCCAGTGTTTTATCCACTGCGCCACCTAGCCACCCCAATAATACATTATTTTTGACTATGTTAAAGAGGTCATATCATTTTTTAGTTCATTTCTTATCTAGCATTAATTGCTGAATGGGAATTGCCTCAGATATACAGAAGCCTGTTAAAGACCCTAGCTTAAAAAGGCCAAGATCTCCCATTGCATCCGGTCATTTTTAGTCATCCTAATCCATACCTGGACCCAGGTAACTCCAGAGGAGAGTGAAGTTGGTGACTTTGTACAACCCCTCTTCACTTAAATCTAATTCACTTGTAAGTCATGGCATCACTTTCCTGATGTTTATAGGTCCTCTTCAAGAAAGGACAAATAATACCACCTTCAACCTACTTTGTATATGTGTTGTGTGTACATAGTTACTTACATGCTACCTATCCAATACTGGAATTTAAACTTCTTAAGGGCAGGACCTTTTTTTTTTGACCATTCTTTGTATCATCATCCCTTAGCTTAGTGTCTAACACAATAAACACTTAACAAATGCTTGTTGGTTGGTGGATTGTTAGTCCTCTAAAATCCAGAGAGAGGGGAATTTTGGGTCTAGAATCCACAAGTAAAAAGTGAGTGAGCCAGGGTCAGAATCCAAATCCCCAGACTAGAATTAGAGACACTTTAGTGTCTCTGGGAGTCTCTGGGAGTCCAAAGGGTTTGAATTGCACTGCAGCCATTTAGGAACTGATTGACCCATGGCAAAAGTCACTTACTTTTGGGGGACTCTGATTTTCTTTTCTGAAATCCTATCCCTCATGATTTCTTTTTCTTTAATTTTTTTTGCAAGGCAATGGGGTTAAGTGGCTTGCCCAAGGCCACACAGCTAGGTAATTATTAAGTATCTGAGACCGGATTTGAACTCAGGTATTCCTGATCCAGGGCCCATGCTCTATCCACTGTGCCCCTAGTTGCACCCCCCCCATGATTTCTTATAGAACAAGTGTTCCCATCATATTCATATACCACAATTTATTTAGCTATTCCCCAATTGATAGGCATCCCCTCAATTTCCAATTCTTTGCCACTACAAAAAGAATATGTATATCTTTGTACATGTGGGATTTTTATCCATTTTTGTGATCTCTTTAGGATACAGACCCAGTAGTGATATTACTGGATCAAAGGGCATATTTTATTGTCCTTTGGGTGTAGTTCCAAATTGCTCTTCAGAAAGTTTGGATCAGTTCACAATTCCACCAACAATACATCAGTGTCCTAGTTTTCCCACATCCCCTCCAACATTGCTCATTTTCCTCTCTAGCCATATTGGTCAATCTGGGGCTCTGGTTTTCTTAACTTACAATGAGGAGACTGACCTTGATGACCTGTAGGATCTCTTCCATCTATATATCTATGATCTCATGGTTTACTCTAATCCTTTAATTTTATAGAGGAAAAATTTGATACCTAGAGGTACTAAGACTTTCCTAATCTGGTGAGTGACTTGAGCTGAACTTGCTTTGATTACTGATTCCCTATCCAGTGGCATATATTAAGTCTTCACAGAAGGGAACATATCTTCTATTTCTTTTCTACAGGCCTCTCCACTTAGGAGTTGAAAAAAATGCATTAAATGACCAATTAGTGGTTTCACCATCCCCTCTCCCAGGAGTCTATTCCCTGGGAAGTGGTATCTATAGAAAGCTTTGCTCACCCTGCCATGAGGAGATGAGGAGAAAGAAAAGAGTCTGGTCTGTGGGGCTGGGCACTGAACCAAATGAGGTGAAGAAGGCAAGGGCACTAAATAATCAAGGAACCTTAGGGCTTTGGGCCGTGGCCTCTAGAGTCACCCTACCCTGCATAATGGGCCACAGGGCAGTTATGATTCATGCAGATGCATGCTGGACTATTTCCAATCTGGCCCATCATTATTCCACATTTAAAACTCTATAGGCCTGAAAATATCATCTTTGGGGAAAAGCAAGAGCTGTGGGGAGGTCAGTGAGGACAGAGGACAGTCTGGTTTTGAGATTGCCTTAAGGATACCCACGTGCTGTCAATCTGTTCTGTATATGCCACCTGAACTCCAAATCTTTCTCTAGCTTAACAAGAAGAAAAATGTAGCCAACTCACCCAAGGAGAGAATAAAAGGAATTCAAGTTTAAACTTCAGGAGTTCTGGTAGTTTAGACAAATGGAAGAGCCATGTCCTCTTACAAGCCACTCTCTTTCCCCAATTTTCCTATTGAAGATGCCACCATCCTTCCAATTGCCACAGTTCACCACCTTGTTGCTGTCTTGTTGCTTCTGTAGCTATACATATTTCACATCCATCTCCTTTTCTCCACTCACAACACTACCAGCCTAGTCGAGATCTTTTCCTTGAGGAACTACTCTAATAGGAACCTGACTGGTCTCTTTCTCATGCAATCCATCCTCCTCCTCTGAGCTTCCAGATTAATTTTCTTAAAGTACAGACCTGACCATATCATTCCTCTACTGAAGGAGTTTCAATGGTTCCCTAATTCTTCCAGGATAAAATGAAAACTCCCTCCAAAAATTATTTTATTTTATTTTATTTCATTTTTATGGATGTTTTACTTTTCTGAAAACATGTTATGAAAGTTTTTTTTAACATTCATCCATATGTCTATGCATGTTTCTAAGTTACAAAATTTCTTTCCACTCTCCCCTCCCAACCCCCTCCCCTCAGTGGCAAACAGGTTAATATTGTTCTTACACATTTGTATTATAGCATGTTTACAGGTTAGCCATTTTTGGTATGAAGAATTAAAATTAAGGGAAAGAAATACATAAGAGATATATATATTTTTTTAAAAAAGCGAATGCAGTGTTTCTCAGATTCTGAAGGATTTTTTGTTTTGTTTTGTTTTTCTTTCCTCTGGATGGGAATAGCATTTTCAAAAGCGAGTCTAATAGGGTTGTCCTAGCCCTCTGAACTGCTGGGAGGAACTGCATCAATCAAGGTTAAACATCTCACAAAGTTTTTGTTTTTTACCTTATTCTCTTGGTTCTGCTCCCTTCATTCAGTATCTGATCCTATAGTTCCTTCTATGCTTCTCTAGAGTCTATTGTTCTTATAGAACAATAATATTCCATAACATTCATGTACCACAACTTATTCAACAATTCCCCCATTGATGGGCATTCCCTCAATTTCTACTTCTTTGCCACTAAAAAAAGAGCTGCTATGAATATTTTGTAATATGTGGGACTTTCCCATTTTCAAGATATATATATATTTTCTAGATATAGGTCTAGTATTGAAATTGCTAGGTCAGAGGGTATGAACAGTTTTATTGCTCTTTGGGCATGGTTCCATATTGCTCTCCAGAATATTTGGATCATTTCACAACTCTACCTGCATTGCATTAATGTCCCAGTCCTCCCAAAACCTCGCCAACATTGATCATTTTCCCTTTTTCTCATCTTAGCCAATCTGACATATGTGAGGTTACTTCATAGTTGTTTTAATTTACATTTCTCTAATCAATAAGAATTTGAATTTTTCTTATGATTATATATAGTTTTAATTTCTTCATTTGAATAATGTCTATTTATATCCTTTGACCATTTGTCAATTGGGGAATGACTTGCTATCTTATAAATTTGATGCATTTTCTATATATTTTAGAAATGAGACCTTTATCAGAACTCCCTGCTGTGAAGATTGTTTCCTAGCTTTTTGCTTTTCTTCTAATTTTGGCAGCATTGATTTTAATAGTGCAAACCCTTTTTAATTTAATATAGACAAAATCATTCATTTTGCAACTTATAATTTACTCTATTTCTTGTTTGATCATAAATTTGTCCCCTTTCTATAGAGGAGCTAAATGAGTATTTCTTGGTCGATTAGTTAATCTATGTTGTTGCCCTTTATGTCTAAATCCTGTATCCATTTTGGCATTATTTTGGTATAGGGTGTGAGATGTGAGTCTATGCCTAGTTTTTACCCTAATATTTTCCAGTTTTTCCAACAAATTTTGTCAGATAATGAGTTCTTCTCTCAGAAGCTGATGTGTTTGGGTTTGTCAAACAGTAGATTACTGTATTCCTTTACTACTGTTTCTTTTGAACCTATTCTAATCCACCGATCCATTACTCTATTTCTTAAACAGTACCCGGCAGTTTTGATGACTGCTGCTTTATAGTATAGTTTTAGATCTGGTAGAGCTAGGCCACCTTCCTTTACATTTTTTTTTCATCAGTTCCCTTGCTCCCTCCAGAATCTGATTCCAATCTCTCTGTAGGACTAGGATGCAGCAGCAAATCTTATTTGGTCAACACAAACTGGCTAAAATTGTTACTTAAAACCTAACTATCTCATAACAAATCTCTCCAAACAGAATGTATGCTATTCCACTTCAAGAGCTTGACATATTGATGATCAACTTTGCTGATATTCTCTGTGCATGTCATTCCATCTCTGCATCTTTGTGGGGCCTGTCCTCCATTCCTGGGATATTCTCCCTTCTTGATAATGATGATGTTTGTCCTTTGTTCTCAAAGAAGACCATGACATTGGAGATTCCATACATATGATGTTTTAATTTGGAGCACCATCTTCAGTTTCTCCTCTGGAGCCATCTGGGCTCAGTGGCCAGATATAAGTCAGATGACTGAAGATAGCCCTGAATGTGAGGCAATCAGGGGTAAGTGGCTTGCCAAGGTCACACAAACAGGAAGCGTATGAGTCCAGATTTGAACTCAGGTCTTCCTGACTTCAGAGCCAATGCTCTATTCACTATGCCATCTAACCTGCCCACTCCCTTCTTACCTCTGGCTTGAAGATTCTCAAGCTAACTTCAAAGCATTGGTTAGGTGCCCCTGCCTACAGATAGCCTTTTCTGATTGATTCAGCAAATTAGTATTTTCCCTTTATATATAGATATAAAGATATAAAATATCTTTATATATCTATATAGATGGATGTGTTTCCATGTTGTTTCCCCAGGTGAGTTATAAGGTAGTCAATTGATATACCCCTTCCTAAAGCAATAATACATTGGTTTATTAATTATTGTGCCAAAGTAAAAAGAAAAAAATTTGTGTGTGTGTGTGTGTGTGTGTGTGTATGTGTGTAGGAAGACTGGTGGTGGGTACATGAGTAATAGGCAAATGGCAAAATGTCCTCCCTTTATTATAAAAGATTGTAGCAATATTAATTAATATTATTTTATAGCTAACATTTTTATAGTGCCTACTATGTTCCACACCATGTGCTAAGAACTTTATAAATATTATTCCATTTGATTCTCACATCAATTCTAGGATTATTATCTCCAGGAAACTGAGACAAACAAGAGTTAAATGACTTGCCCAAAGTTACATATTTAGTAAGTGTCTGAGGCAGATTTGAACTCAGATCTTCCTGACTACAAGCCCAATGCTCTATCCACTTAATATTAGTTGTCCAAAGAGAATGTACTTTGTATTGTCAGAAACTTCATTATCAGAGGTGAAGAGAAGACGTGGTGATGCATTCTAAAAAACAGATTTTCCTCCTGCTATTTCTTATCAAAAATGTATTTTATATACTTCCTTTTAAATTGGAAAAGGCTGTGGTTTGGGGCAAAGAGCATAGAGGTTGGCACAGTGGGTCTCATGCTTTATGCATACCTTAGGGGAACAATGGGAGGGATGGTTCTTGGCCTGTATCAGAGTGGTCTTTACTCAGTGATAGGGCCCAGATGACAGGGGCCTAGAGAAGCCTGTCTCTAAGGTGACATCTCCTTTTATTAAGGCCCCTCTCCTTTTATTCACAGATGCCCCTGATCCAAGGTTGAAGAAACTGGGAACCTCCTGTAATCCCCTAATCACCTAAAAGGTGACTTTTTGCTAAATGGAGCTTTGTTCTAAGAGGTATCACTACTCTCTCTATTTGCCAAAGTGATGTCCTGCCTCTGATATTTCCTCCCTGTTCTTCCATTAACTCCTCCAATAACCATTTCTCACTGCCAAGATCTTGAGTTGACACCAGGGGCTTCAGGACTCATTTGAAAATTGCTTTTTAAAAAATATATTTCCAGCAGACTTTTTCTTCTTTATTTTGGGAGATCACCTTCATCCTCTGCCCCTCTCTCCAATCTTGAAAAAAGCCCAGTTCTAGGCTACAGGAAGGAGGGAGCTCTACATGTCAAACAATAATAGAAAGATATTATCAATGTAGGCCTGTGATTGTGTCATATAAAAAATAAAATACACACCAGTTAATCAAAGCGCTACAGACACTTTTAAGTAATCCCACTTTGGCTTTGCATAACTCCATATACTGCCGGCAGCGCTCTCTTCTACCACCAGAGACCATAATATACATCAAAAATTCTCCTTTAAATTTATTTTCAGTAAAGATTGGGCTTTTGAACTGCGGCAGAGGAGGCTTAAGGGTACAAAATCTCTCTCGTCTTTTTCTCTTTCTTTTTCTGTCTCCCCAATCTCTCTCTCTCTCTCTCTCTCTCTCTCTCTCTCTCTCTCTCTCTCTCTCTCTCTCTCTCTCCCCTGTTCCACTTCCCCCAATTCTGTGTATGTCTTTCTTTATCTCTTTTTCTCTGTCTCACTGTCTCTCTTCTCTCTGTCTGTCTGTCTGTCTGTCTCTCTCTCTCTCATTCTCTCCCCCCAGTGATACTTCAAAGCTTATTGTGCCTCCTGTCCTTTGCATGGATCAGTTCCTCTTATCTGTCACTTGATTAAGACATTAAAGTAGAAAGGTGAAGGAAGGTTGATTGGCAGTGAGGAAGAATGAGAAACAATTCCCTTCCTCCCTCTCTGGAGAAAGGCACTGATATTTGGACCTGTAGCCAGCTGACTTTGGGTAACTCTAGTGGGGAGAAGTCCAGCCTCGGGGTCCTCATGGGTCCCAGGTTCCAGCCTTCAACACCAAGATCTCAGAATGAATAATTCCTTACCCAGGTCTGAGTTCCACATGACCCCAGTGAATCAGATTTCTGAGACTTCTTAATATTCAGAAAAAGAGGGACTGGGATAATGTTAATCTTGAAGTATATGAAGAGTTTCTTACGTATACTAATATATCCCTATGCCCTGTCCGAGGGGGAGAAATCCTTTATGCCAAACTTGTTGATAAAAAAAAAATGTGTTTGTTCATAAAATGATTAAACCTTTTCATTGGAAAGGACCTTCTAATTTGATTTCCCCTCCTGGGGAATAATAACCCCCCACATTTGTAAAATTAAAACCTTCTACCCTTCAAGGTGCCATCACACTTGCATATCTCAACAGCCCTATGAGATGAGTGCAGCAGATGCCATTCTCTCCATTTTACAGATGAGGAAACTGAGATTCTCAGAGGTAAACTGCAATTGGCCCAAGGTCAGAGAGAGGACCTGGCTTGGAGGCCTTCTTCTACCTCAAGACTTCTTAACCTTTTTTGAGTCATGGACTCCCCTTTTGGTAGTCTGTTAAAACCTATGGATCCCTTATCAGAAAATATGTTTTTTAAATGCATAGGATTACAAAGGAAATCAATTACACTGAAATAGTTATCAAAAAAAATTTAAAAACAAGTTCCCAGAAATCCAGTATAAGCACCTTTGCTCTCTATCATGCTGTTTCCCAGATAATCTAAATTTACAGCATTGAGAAAATGTTTAATTCTAATATACAATGTTCCTTTAACTCTCCCCTACCTTTGGAACTAGTGAGAGGATAGCCTTCAACACTCTGGAAGACCTCCATTGACTTCTAAGCCACTCCTATTACCCTGCTGGAAAAAGAATTAAAATATCTCCTAATCCATTAGAGGATGATAAAGTTCCCATTTTCTTTTTCTTCTTTACATTTAATTCTTTCAATTTCTGGTACTTAGCAAGAAGAATATCCTATCTTCATAGGTTAGAAATGAAAGGGATTTGACATGTTGACTAGTCTGACTCCCCCTCATTTTTCAGATAAGGAAACTGAGGAACAAGGTTGAAAGCTCAGATTTGAACCTGTTTTCCCCGACTCCAGAGTCAATGCTTTGACTATACGTGGTCAGATTATTGTTTCCATGCATAGTAGAAAGAACAGACTTTGTAGTTAGAAGACTTGAGTTCCAAACGGTGATCAGCTTGCCACCTTTGCCACCTTGGTCGAGTCCCTTAACTTCTTGGTGTTTTGGTATGATTTTGGTAAATTCAGAGGGTAATCTTTAAGGACCCCTCAAACTCTAGGTTCTATCATTGAATTAGAAAAGGCCATTCAATCACCATTCCCCCAAAATATTGCTAGTTCTTAGTTTATGTTAAATGACCCCATTGGCACCCCCCCCAAAGAATATGTCCCTCTCCTCCCCTAACTCCATACCAACCCTTCAATGAAATACAAGAAGAGCATGTGACCCTCCATCTGCCAGTACTGGGGTCATCCTCGATGACTCCCAAAGGACAGGCGCAAAGGGCAGGATATAAAACAGAACATCACAGAGGATAATGAAGGAAAGGTCTGTTCCCTGCCCAGGTCCTTCCTTTGATCTCCTGGAAAGAACAAGACCCTCTAATAAATACCATGGGCTTAAATAAATAAGCACAAGACCTTCAGCTGCCTTTCTTTATCTGTAACCGGTTCTCTTGACTCTTAGAAATGAAAACACAGGCATCTACCCTCAAAGGGAAGGGAGGTAGGGGGGGAACAGACCTAGACACTGCATTGCCTTGACCCATGGTGTTGTGCACATGAAGGGCAGTTGGGTGGAGTTTGAAGAGACCCTAGGTGAGTGACCTAGGCAGACTGGGGTATCTCCTTTATCTTGTGCTAAACTAGGATTCACAGACCTGAGTCCTAAATCCAACTGTGATTCTGACACCAGGGCCATACCTGCAAGGACATTCAGAAGTTCTTAATTTCTTCAGCAGCCTCCTGAAGCCTTGAACCCCTTTCTCAGAATAAAATGTATTAAATGAAATGCAAAGGATTATAAAGGAAATCAATCAAATGAGATAATGAAACAGATACTTTTTTCATCATCCAAGTTCATGGACTCTCAGGTTAAGAATCTACCTCTCCACTGCAACCCCCTTCCTTTGGTGTGGGGGGTCCTCAGTTTCTTCATCTGTAAAATAAGGGGGTTTGGATCAGATGACCTGTAAATTCCCATTTGGTTCTAGATGAATTCAGTGAATCCAAGCAAATACTGAATAGCAGGATAGATGCTAGTTTAGACACAGCTTTGAAGGAGGTTGAGAGATGAAATGATCTTCATAAGTCCCTACCAGCCCTTCAAAATGCTTTACAAATTCAGTTCTGTGACTTGGAAGCCTTCCTTTCAGCTGCCCCAGCTGCACATTCCTGAAAAGCCAGAGCTTGTGCAAGGCTCAGACATGAGTCACACCAGCTTATTTTAAGTCCTGACCTCTTCCTGGGTAGGGAATTTGACAGGGAAAGCCACGTGCGGCAAAGCAACAGCTGAGCTGGCCAAGGGGGATGGAGAGTTCCCCTTTCTCCTTCTTCTCCCATGGCTCTTAGCAATTTCCTTCATATAATTCCAGGGCCTCCCAAGGTGGAGAACAGCTGCCAGCACTCTCCCCTTCATGGGGTCACCCTGGAGACACCCCCCACTAGCTCTCTAGCCCAGCTGCTGAAGGCAAGAAGGATGGAAGAAGCTGCACCTCATTCCAAGTTCTTGTACTCATTTTTTTCCTATGGTCCATTCTGAATTTCCCTAGGGAGATGGCTTCAGCCCTTCAGGGATAAGTGGACAGAAGGAGGTAACAAGCTCAGCCTCATTCCAACTGTATGTATTTAAATCATTTAATAATTCATATCCCCATTTCCATATACAGCCTCACTTAGAGTGGGATCCCTGGGAAACCTAAAAGCCTTCTTGATTGCACAGGCTCATCTAACATCTTCATAAAAGGTTCTCAACTGGCCTCTCAGAATCGACGGTATCAACATTTAGGAAGTAAAACTAATAGTTCCAGCTGGTAGTCATTGAAAAGTCACTTAATATTTCGCAGTGCAAGGAACTGTGCTTAATGGGACACAATGTTTTTTCCCCAAGCAGTTGGAAAAACCCTTGACATCATATTAATAATGTCAAGTTTTATTGGCTCTCTCATTTGACATGATATTAAACTTTTCAGACTCCATCTCGACTGAGGTACAAGGTTGTTAAAATGCGGACAGATTGGAGCGTTGCAAGAAAGTGTGTTGGAATAGCTGGGAAGTGGGAGGAGTGAGGACTGGAAAACTGATGGACAATTCCCACTTTGTGGAGGAATCCAATCCCCCCCCACCCCGAAAGCATCTTTGGCTAGAGAGGCAGGTCGTTGGGAATCGCAGGGGAGTTGGTGTGACAGGCCCAAACTCGGTGACAATCTCCCCCCAGATTGTCAACAGACAGTCTAGTTCCTTGGGATAAATTAAACTGAGAACATCAAAGGCAAGCCATATTGCATCGTCTGGAGGTGAAAGGCATGCTTTGACGGCTTGGCTCAGCAGCTCTAGCTACCTCAGAGGGAGAGAAAACTGTGCCTTATTTATACAATGGAAATAGCCATGGAAATGCTTGTTAGTCACACCTACAGAGGCCCCTACAGCAGCCTGCCACTTAGACCTCTCCCTGCTCTTTACTCCTCGCTCGCCTGGGCTACCTCCCCCCCCCCGCCCCCTTCCCCCACCCCATTTTCAAAGTGCTTACTGGACAGAGAACCAACTAGGTGAGGGCATGAGGAGGAGTCATGTTCCATTGGGGCAGAACCATAAAATGATTTTTTAAAACTACTCCAGAAACCCAAAAATGCATGCTGAAAGTGGTTTTGATACTGGAGAGATGTAGTAATATTCTTATGCTTTGTTTAAAGAAATTGTTTCCATTGTATGTATAGTCAAATCACTCCAAAGAGTTTATTTTGCATGATTGATTTATGGGAATCTGGCTCACACACCCAAAAGATGACACTTAAATCATATCTTCTTTTCATTTCTAATAAGGAACAAAATGATCATATTTTGACAGGTCTGATCATTTCAGAGGTTGAGCAGGTTCCCTCAGTGGGCTCAGTCTATATAACTTGTGGTACTGATAGAATATTATTATGTCTCATTAAAATCAGCTCTGCTTGCTCCGGTTGGATGCCCCCCAAAAAACAAAGCTCGTGGCTCTTTATTCTGTTGTGTTCACTCAAGATACTGATTCTTAAGAAGGAGGCAACTGGGAATACTTGCAGTGGTGACTGTCAAAACCTGTCTTCTCTAGGACTGAACTCAGAACAACCCTGTTAGCATCAGCCTCCCTCCACCTGCCCCCAAAGGTCATGTTTGGTGAAGTTTCAAGTTCTCTGCTATACATTTCCTTTCTTCCCTAAGTCTGAAATCCTGACCCCACAGATGGCCATCATCACATTTCTACCCTTACCCTCTTGGGGCATCTTAATGGTCCCATATCAATATTGTGTTTTATAGGTTAATCATTTATTTAATCATTAATCATTTATTTACTCAAAAACCATCTATCAAGCACATGGTAGGGTCAAAACCCAATGAGGGGGATGCAAAGTTTGGAAAAGACAAAATCTCTGTAAGCTTAGACCTGACAGCTCAGCAGGGGAATTTGATATATATAAGCATCACACATAATTTTAGAGTGGCACCAAAGTGTTAAGTCTGAAGGTAAAAGACCTTAATGAAATCAGGGAAAGCTGTGTGGAGGCAGTGTCATTTGTGTTGGGTTCTAAAAGACAGGTGGGAATTCAGCAGATGAAGCAGGGGGAAAACTGAGCATTCTGGGTCTAGAAAATAGAATTCATGAAGACATGGAAGTTGGAAAATGCTATTTCTATTCTAGGAATAGGGAACAAGTGCAATTTGACCGGAGCTTAGAGATCAGAGAGTAGAGGGTAGCATTTTAAAGAACCTTGAATATATAGCACAAATATTATACTTTGGTGAAATAGTGACATTTCTTTGCTTTTAGAAGTTCCTTGTTGATATCTTTTATTTTTCTATCACTCAGATTTCTACCTGTATCATTTCCCCTTTTCTAGAGAAACATCCTCTATAACAAGGCATTTTTTTTTAAGAAAAAGAGAAAAAATATTCAGCAAAATGGATCAATACACTGGAAAAAAATCTGACATTATTTCAAATATTCTACATACAGGACTCCCCGCCCACCACCCCAAAGGAATGTCTGGGGATGTGGTCTCCTCTTATTCTCTTCTATGAGGCTTAGCTTGTTCTTTGTGATTTTGGAAGAACTATTTTCAATTGTTTTGTGATTGTTCTTTCCACTTCATTGTGTATATTGTTTTCCTGGCTCTGTTTACTTTACTTTGCATCAGTTCTTCTAAATCTTCCATACTTCTCTTTATTCATCATGCTTACAACATAGTAACATTCCATTCTATTCAAGTGCCATAACTTATCCATTCTCTGCTTTGTTTCCCCTTTCTTTACAACCACAAAGACACCCACCCATGCCTGAAGTCTGTGCCTAACCTCTTGCCTCAAATGAAGTAAACTCCAGTAATTGTGACCATATGCTTGAATTCACACAGCTGGGACAGAAGCTGCCTACACCACTGTACTTTGAAAACCTTCCTGCTTTCTCTCTTTTTGCAGCACCTCTGTATTTTTTAAGTCATGCTGAGCTAGGCATGTGAGTCTGCCTTCCATCCATCTGAGAGAGCCACATATTCTTTTTTCCTTGGCAGACAGGCACATGAGCTCACAGGTCCTCCTTTCTGTCTTCCATCATATGAGTAACTAGCCCCTCCCCATTGCAACTCTACTCCTGCCTTCCTTTGGGATGAGAGAGTTCAGTCTGTGACAATCACCCAGTGAGAAGACTAGCAAAGTTCTCCTGGAACAAAACCTTGCCAAGTTCTCTGGGAACATGCAGACGGTACAAGAGCAGTTCAGCAAAAGATTTTCCTTCTCTCATCTCCCTCTTTCATCTTCCTCAATCCCCTCCCCTCAACTTATCTTTCTCTCTTTCTACACCCTCCCCTTAAATCCCCTCCTCTTTTCATACACTATCAAGAGCAGCCAATTTAGCATCGGACCACCCAGAGCTTGCCAAAGTCCTTGGGATCAGTGGCTATGGAGATTGGTTTGACTAGAAATAGAAGGGGAAAATCAAAGATGCAATGCACATTTGGATCTTCTTGAAACTGAACCTAGCACCCTCCTACATCCTCGGTTGATTATTGGAGGAGTACTGAATTTTTTTGGTTTAGAATATTTTGTGCGTTGACACTGCTGCCTACTTAGCTCTAGAAATGGTCTTATGCATGGTCCCCTGGTCCTCATGATTCGCAGGGGGGGTAGCGCCTTCCCTCTCTTATTTGCTTCTTATTTCTCCTGAACATAGCTTGAGGTCTCTCCCTAGCTCCTTGAGATCAGGGAGGGTCTTTTGATTCTTTTTGTATCTCCAGAGTCTAGCATGATATCTAGACTTAGTAGATCCTTATAAAAATATGTATTGACTAACTGACTTCATAATAGGATGAGCAAAAGTGTAACAAGGCATTCTTGATTTCTGATTGGCTTCTGAGCCAGTCAGTCAATGTCATTTTCAGGGAATCTGAGTATATGTTGATTTTAAATGGTCTCATCTTGAGGGCTATTGTGGAAAGAACACAAGTTAAAGAGACATGGGTTCAAATCCTGACTCTGTTTGGTTAAGTCAATTTAGTCACTGAGTATCTTCAAGGACATAGAATCAAGGATACCTAACCCATTGGGTAGTTATGAGAATCAAATAAATAATGCTTATGAAGCAATGGAGTCACAATTCATTAGTCTAGTTGCTTTCTCCATTGGTGCAGATTAAAAGCTGCTGGTCCTTTAAATCTTTGTTCTTAATTTTTAGTAAATTTTCTTTCTCTAATCATAAGCTTTATCAAGCTCTTTTCTTATAACTTTAAGACTTCTAATCATATCACCTTGATCTTTCCCTCCACCCCTCTGGTTTTTTTTTCCCCCTTGGTCGTCCCCTCATGCACTTGTTATTCTCTTTTCCTTTCCTCAACTCAACTCTATATTATCTTTCACCTTCAAATCCCCTGTCCCATCTTTCTATCTCTAATCACCTCTCCTTCCTGTATCTCTAGATTATCCCATCTATCCTAACCACTCTTTCTAATTTTTAATTTTTCCTTATCTATTGACTGCTTCCTTGCTGCTTCCAAACTTTCCATCCTTCACTTGATCCTACTAGCCCAGCTAGTTATTGTCCTATAGATCCCTATCCCCTTTACTTGCCTCTCCCCCTCCCCCACAAACCCCATCCCAGGCTAAACTCTTTGAGAATGGGATCTACACTCAATGCTTGTATTTCCTCTCATCTCACTTTTTAATCCTCTGAGATCTGCTTCTGATAACATCATTCAATTGACACTAAACTTTCCAAAGGACCAATTATGTTTGTATTGGGTTTTTTTTTTTTTTTTTTTGCAAGGCAATGGGTTTAAGTGACTTGCCCAAGATTACACAGCTAGGAAATTATTAAGTGTCTGAGGTCAGATTTGGAGTAAGGTCCTACTGACTCTGGGGCTGGTACTCTATTCATTGCACACTTAGCTGCCCCCCCATTACGTTTTAATTGCCAAATTTGATAGTCTTTTATTGATCCCCTTTTCTCCAAAATACTCTCTCCTCTCTTAGTTTTCATCATTCTTTCTCCTGGGTCTCCTCCTTCCTGTCTCATTGCTCCTCTCAATTTCCTTTCCTGGTTTCACATCTGGGTCATGTTCATGAAGGCAGCTAGGTGGCATAGTGAGTAGACAGAGTGCCTGAACTGGAGTCAGGAAAACCTGAGTTCAAATGTAGCATCAGACACTAGCTGTGTGACCCTGGACAAGTCATTTAATCCTATTTTCCTCAATTTCCAAGTAAGAAATGTTAAACCATTCCAGGATCTTTGCCAGATAAAACCCCAATAGAGTCATGAAGAGTCTGTCATGATTAAAATAACTGAACAACATGTCCACTAACTATGGATTTTTCCTAAGACTTTTTCTTGAGTTTTCTTCCCCTCTATATCTGCAGTTATTAACCTAGAGTCTATGACCTTGTTTTAAAGACACTTTGATAACGATTTCAATATAATTGGCTTTCTTTGTAATCTCAGGTACTTTATTTTATGTATTTAAGTATATTACTCTGAGAAAATGTCTACAGGCTTCATCAGGCTGTCAAAGGGGTACATGACTCACTTGGTGATTTCATCAGTTTCCATAGGTTAAATTGCCTTTTGGACATTTTGAACAAGATATCCTGGAGGCATCTCAAACTCAACATGTCTAAAGCAGAACTCATTACCTTCTCCCCAAATCATCATTTCTCTCCAACTTCTTGCTCCTGGTAAGGATACTACAATTTTCACAACCTTGGCATACTCCTCATTTCCTCATTTTCACTCACCCCACATATCCAGGTCCATCTCCACATCTTGTCATTTCTATCTTGATAATATCTCTCATATACATGTCCCTTTCTCTTTATTCACACATTGAAAAACCTCATTCAAGCTCTTATTTCTCAACTGGACTATTGCAGTGGTCTTTAACTGGTTTCCTTGCTTTTGTTTTCTCTCACCTCCAATGTATCCTCCACTCAGATGCCAAAATAATTTTTAAAGTCTAAGTCTGACCCTGTCACCATTCTTCTATCTCTCCCGTTCAAAATGCTCATGTGACTTCCTGTTATGTCCTTTTAGAATCAAATAGGAAATACTCTTTTTGATATTTAAAACTCTTCATAATCTAGGTTCTTCTGACTTCCTGACTTTTTTCAATCTTTTCATATTTCCCTCCCCTTCCTCTACTCTATCATCTACAATGGTCATTCCTCAAACATGGAGCTTCACCTCCTTCAACTCTTTTGAGTTCTTTCCCATGCCTGGAATGCTCTGTTCTCTCACCTCCATCTCTTAGTCTCCTTGACTTCCTTCAAGACTCATCTCAAATGCTTCCTTCTTCAAGAGGCCTTTCTCATATCACCTCACACCTCTCAGACTGGCCAATATGACCAGAAAGGACAATGATCAATGTTGGAAGGGATGAGGGAATTCTGGGACACTAATGCATTGTTGGTGGAACTGTGAGCTCATCCAACTTTTCTGAAGAGCAATTTGGAATTATGCCCAAAGGGCAACAAAAATGTGCATACCCTTTGATCCAGCAATACCACTACTGGGTCTATACCCTGAAGAGATTATGAAAAAGGGTAAAAACATCACTTGTACAAAAATATTAATAGCAGCCCTGTTTGTGGTGGCAAAGAATTGGAAATTAAGTGAATGTCCTTCAATTGGGGAATGGCTTAACAAACTGTGGTATATGTATGTCATGGAGCACTATTGTTCCATTAGAAACCAGGAGGGATGGAAATTCAGGGAAGCCTGGAAGGATTTGCATGAACTGGTGCTAAGTGAGATGAGAAGAACCAGAAAACCATTGTACACCCTAACAGCAACAATGGGAGTGATGATCATCCTTGATGGACTTGCTTATTCCATCAGTGCAACAACCAGGGACAATTTTGGGCTATCTGTAATGGAGAATACCATTAGTATCCAGAGAAAGAACTGTGGAGTTTGAACAAAGACTAAAGACAATATTACCTTCAAATTAGAAAAAACCCATAATCTTATTATGTAATTTTGCTATCTCATACTTTATTTTTCTTCCTTAAGGATAGGATTTCTCTCTCATCTCATTCAAGTGAGATCAATGTATACCATGGAAACAATGTAAAGACTAACAGACTGCCTTTTGTGGGGGAGGGAGGAGGGAAGCAGGAATAGGGGGAAAATTGTAAAACTCAAAATAAATAAAATCTAAAAAAAAGAACACCAAGAATAAAACAGTAAAAAATAAAGAGGCCTTTCTCAGTTCTTTCAGCAGCTAATATCTTCCAGTCTCAGATTTCCTTCCATTTACCTGGAATATATTTTGTATATATCTAATTATTTGTGTTATCTCTCCCATTGGAATGTAAACTCCTTGAGGAGGGGTCATGTTGATGCCATTTTTTGGTATCCCTACACCTTAGCATAATGATTGGAAGTCCTTAATAAACAATTGTTGTCTGATTAACTGAGGAACTGACTTGTTAGAGGATCTACCCAAAGCCCTGGCATCTTTTCTTTGGTTCTTTCCAATATTTTTGCCAATACCAGTGCAACATTTCAGTTATCCATCTACTATCCCTCATTTTTGCTACCTGAATAGCCTCCTTCCTGTTCTTGTCAGCCACATAGAATGATAGAGTGCTGAGTCATTTGGATGACTGGAGTTCCAATCTGGCCTCAGATACTTTCTAACTATGTGACCCTGGGCAAGTCATCTGCCTCAGTTTCCTCTACTATAAAGTGGGAAAAAAATAATTCCTACCTCCTAATTGTGAGGATCAAATGAGATGATATTTATAAATGCTTTCTGGAAAAATGGAACAGGTACTGGTCCTTGCAGATGCAGCTTGGTACAATGGAGAGAGTGGGGTAGACTTGGAATGAAAGGATCTGGGTTCACATCTTAGTTCTATTCCTAATGACCTGGATGAACACAGGTATCATATATCCAAGCTTCAGTTTTCCATCTATAAGCTTTAAAATGGCAGTTCCCCACATACTGATCAGAGCAATGATAAATATAAAGCTAGCTATTCTTAAGCAGTCAGCTATTACTGAAGAGAGAATTTTTCTGCAGCAGCACCTTTGCCAATTAGAGCTGCAAGGGATCTTACAAACTGCTTAGTTCAAACCCTTCATTTTATATGTGAGGAAATTGAGGAACAGAAGAGCAAACTGATTGGTTCACATCAAATCACAGTTATATTTAATGTTTGAGCTGGGACTAGAAGCCAAATTTCCAGATTTCTAGCACATGTTCCCTAACACCACAAATATTTTTCCTAGGCAGTCTGATCCACTGGGATTGTAGGATCATAGATTTAGAAGGTGGAAGGGATCTTAGAGACCATGAAGTCCAGTCCTTCCTTTTATTGATGTGAAAACTGAGGTATAGAGAGGTTAAATAACATTCTCCATAAGTGTCTGAAGGTTGCATTTAATTTAGGCCATCTTGACTCCAATGCCCAGATATTATGCCATATGACCTTTTCAAATTAACAAATGTGAATTTATCAGTCTACCAAGTTGTTTTTCTTGTTCATTATTCCTTCTCCCTCCTCCTTTCCAGGGTGATCAGTCAGTAGGAGAAATGGTCTGGGCTGCTTTACAATTGCATTAGATTTGGATTTGACTATCTCTCACCTTTAGGTGGGGTAGCCAGTAACTTCGAGCTACCTAGAGTTTGGGGTGGGGGCTAGTATTGATTCTGAGCTCCCCCAAATAGGGGAACATGGGTATTCCTACAATACCTACTACTGTCTTTTAGAACACTCAAGATCACTCTCTTTAAACCTGATCCATCTCACTGAGATGTGGCAGATGAGCTAATTTCTCCAAGTACCAGAGAAAAACTGTGGGAGAGCTAACCATAGTGAGGGAAACTCTGAGTGTGCCACCTTTGATGGAGCCAGTGAGAGATTTTACCTGGAGGATTACACAGACACATCACTTATTCCTCCCTTATGGACATGCATTTGGTACAATTACCCACAGGTAGACACACTCAGAGAAGCCATAAGCTGCCTGAGACTCTTAGAAAGCTGTCTGATGGTATTGTTATATTTCACTTGCATAGCCCCAGACTATGGCAGACTTGGGGTATTAGCTGATTATCTGTTTCTGTCAGCACAGAGCTTTCATTGAGTCCAAAGAACAAGCCCCAAGATTACCTCAGGAATAGACAAAGCTTAAACACCTGCAGAGGTTACCTTGTGTGAGAGCTTTCTTCCCAGGAAGTGTATCTGATGTTTAGAGTATCCCCGAAGGATGCACAGATAGAGGTACCAAAGTATCTACCAAAGTCAATACTGCTCTAGGGTAACAAAGAGGCTTAGGTAAAGGGAAACCATCACTGTTTGACTCCCCCTTTTCAGCTACATCTATTGTTCTCTTCAATCTGAACCTTCAGAATGGTCAGCCTGGAGAAGCTGCTTCCATTGGCTGTCCTCTATCCTGATATGTTACTCTGGCATGTGCATGTGATGGGGCAGAAAGATAGGGCTGGAGAGGATTTAGGGAAAACACACCATGCCACTGCTCATGTCCATAGTAGGAAATGTGTAAGTCTGTGGGACCTATTGTTCTCAGGCTCCACTGAGGAGAAATTAGAGGGAATGGACCGGAACAGATGGATTATAGGAAGAGGTCGTAGAGACTATCTAATTATGTTCCCACATTTTATAGATGAGGAAGATGAGGTCAAAAAGATGAAAAGTGATTTTCCCAGTCACAGATAACTAGTGGGAGAGTGGGTCAGAGTTTGAACTCAGATTTCATTGGAAGGAATTAGGACTAGCTACTTTGAAGGATGTGAGATTCCACAATGCATTACCAAGGAAAGTCAGGAACACTATTCCTTGGAGACCTTAAAAAAGAAGAGACTCCTAGACTCTGATCTAAATTTAGTGTAATCCTGCTGGGAATCAGGAAAGGAGACAAGATGATCTTATAGAAGGGCCTGCCAAATGTATAATTTTGATTCAGTTTAGGGCTTTGGACTGTGCTTGGAGGAAGCTGTTAAAGGTAGTGTATCTTTATCCCAGTAGAGGTGTAAATGGTCATTACACATCTTGTGAACCGACCAGTTGTTATGACATTCCACCTTGGAAACCCTCAGTTCAGATGGCTAGAATACCACCTCCCCTCCTGCAAAGAAATAACTTCAAGTAAGAAGGGAACACGTCTTTATAGAAAGACTTGAAACTGAATAGTTTTCATTGTTTTCTCTACTGCAAAGGTTCTTAACTTTTTGTGTGTCATAAATCCCTTTGACCATGAATGTTTTTACATGCAGAAAATAAAATATATAGAATTACAAAGGAAGCCAACTATATTTAGATAGAGTTATCTATATCTTCAGGTTGAGGACTCCATAGTATGAACCCCCTATAAGGCTAATTAATGGGTCATAGTCCACAACTACTGGGCTATTGCCTCCTTTTGTCTCTTTATAGCTACTATCAGTCTTTTCTTGACTTTTCAGAAACTCCTACCCTTCCCCTAAGTATCCAACCTTGGTGTAAACACTGTTTAATCCACAAAATAGAGGTGGGATTTTTTTTTCCCTAAAGGAAGGGAAGAGCCCTGGATTTGGAGTCAGAACACATGCTGTTAAATACAAGGATAACTTTGAACAATTACTTGATAGCTATGGGTCCCAGTTTCCCCATTTACAGAAGTTTTTTTTTTTAAATTGGACTCCAATCCCTTCAAACTCCAGAGCCTATGGTTCCATGAGGGACAAATCTGTTAGACATTTATGTTCCAATCAATTGTGTGCTAATGCTGTTACAAAAGGCAAAAGAGAGTCCCTGCCCTCAAGGAGTTTGCAATCTAATGGGGAGAAGACACATACAAACAAATTATACAAATCAAATTATTCACAGGATAAATAGGAAATGACTAACAGAGGGAAGATATTAGAATTAAGAAGAGTTATAGAGGTGGAATTTTAGGTGTGACTTAAAGAAAGCCAGTTGTAATAAAGGAAAGAGAGTGTTCCAGGCCTGGGGAATAGCCAGAGAAACTGCCTGGAGCCAAGAGGTGGAGTATTTTGTTCTTGGAATAGCCAGGAGGCCAATGTTACCTGATCAAAGAGTCTGTGGTGGGGAATAAGAAGTGTAAGAAAGGTAGGATGGGGCTAGATTATGAAGGGCTTTGAATGCTAACTAGAGCATTTTTGTATTTGATCCAGCTACAGTTTATTTAGTGGGATGAGTGGAAGTGGGTAACATGATCAGATCTGCATTTAAAAAAATCAATTTAGTGACTGAATGGAGTATGAACTGTAGTGAGGAGAGACTTGAGGCATTCAAACCCATCAAGCAAGTTATTGTAATAATCTAAGTTTAAGGTGATGAGGGCCTGCATTAGAGTGGCAGCAGTATCAGAAGAGAGAAAAAAACGGTCCTATGACTTAACTGGCAGCCAAGACAACCAAAGGAAAGAATATAAAATAAGAAAGAATAGATTTACAGACTATAGAAACAACAATTCTCAGTTTCAGCATTTATTATGCTCCTATTGTGGATGGCATTGTGCTATCAATTAATCAACAAACAACCTTGCAATATGCTTTCCAGGGCTGTATACATTGATGATGAAGTTGATGCACAAATTGCCAGGGCTAGCTCAAAGTATGGAATCTATGAAGAAAGTATGGGAGAAAAGATGTATTGGACTGACTACCAAACTGAAGGTCTACAGAACTGTTGTACTGACCTCATTGATGTATGCCTATGAAACCTGGACAGTCTACCAGCGCCATGTCAGGAAACTGAATCACTTCCGCTTAAATTGTCTTAAGAAGATTCTCAAGATCACTTGGCAGGAGAAGACATCAGACACTGAGGTCCTTTCTCAAACTAAACCACCAAGCATCCAAACCATACTGCAGAGAACACAATTCTAAAGGGCCAGCTACATTGTTTGAATGCCAAATCTGTTTGTCTAAAACACTATTTTACAGAGAACTCACACAGGGATTCACATGGAGGTCAGAAGAAACAATACAGGGATACAAGGTCTCTCTGAAGAATTTTGGCATTGATTGTGAGACATGGGAGACGTTGGCACAGGACCATTTGGCATGGTGTGTCCTTATCAGAAGAGGTGATGTGCTCAATGAGTAAAACAGAATCACATTAGCTCAAAATAAATATGAGAAGTACAAATTTAGACCTCTTCCCTCTAAATGTCCACAAGGATATTTGTGCCTGACCTGCGGTAGAGCATTCTGAACTTGTACTGCTCTGATCAGCTAGTCAGACACAGTATACCTTGAATCTAACATGTCATTTTGGTCCTCTTCAATAATGAAAGAAAACAAACAATTAAACAGCACTGTGTGTAAGTAAACAAGTCATTACAATGGAAACACTATCTTAGAGGGAAATATTAACCTAACAAGAAATTTCATAGCCACCCTACTAGCCCTTTGTCTCCCTTCCTGTTTCTGGCTCCTTGACTGTTCCTATGACTTGGATGAGATGGGAGTCAACAACTATTCTTTCTGCCAAAATGAATGACCACCAGACCTTACTTCCTGTCCTGGTGCTGCATCCTAAGGTCTTCCAGGTCTGCCCCTATGCTCTACAACAGAACCAGTCATGCTGTCCCTACCCTCACTAGTGAAGCCAGAACCTGATTAAAATGTAACTGGGAAATATTTAACAAAATAAATGAAAAGACAATAAAATATAGATAGTACATTTTAAACTATCAATATACATGCAACCCTTAGGGATCTTTCTGTATAGTTTAATATTTCTGTTTGAGTTTAATACCACTGTCAGATGGCATGCCTATCACCCCACTACCTTTCCCCTCAACCCCAATCTTAAAACTGCTTATGTCACTTGAGGACCTCTGGGCATTCCCATTCAATCTTCCCATTGCTATATTATGGCTTCTGGGCTTTCCTATTTATCCTTTTATATGTTGTCTCTCAATTAGATTGTGAATTCCTTGAGAATGGGGAACAGCTTTTCCTTTTTCTGTTTGTATCCCCAGCTTTCAACAGAGTGCCTGCCACATAGCAAGTTTAATACTGCTTTTCCCCTCATACATTCATTAATTCTTTCATTTCTATTTAACCTTACCATGAGCTAATGATCATATTGCCTCCAGAGCTTCTGTAGGAGGCAGCTCTAACACCAGCCCTCTTGGGTCAGGTTCCACACTGGGACAAAATGAGGCACTCAAAAGTCATTGAACAGTTTCCAAAAAAGAGACTTTACTTCACCCCAACACAGCAAGGGTATGTATCAAGGACAGAGTGACACTTGGTTTCTCTAGATACGTTTACTTGGTTTCCATATAGAAGTGGGTCTGGTCATGGGGGCAGGATAAATGGTGAAAGACATGAGAATTCACATGATGTTCAGAGCTTACAACCCTGCGTTCCTTCTCTGCTTGAAAGCAGAAACTTTTTCTCACTTTTCCCACCAATGTCCAGCATCAGAGTACTCCTAGGTAACAAGACTCCTCTCATCCCTTTCTATGGACCCAGGTCATTTGCTGCCTTCCTAAAAAACTATAAATCCAAAATTCCTTAGATTTTTAATGATCTCCACCCCAGCCCTTCCCATCCAGGCCTGGCATTATAGCCACAGTAATAATATCAAATTCCTACCAACAATAAAGTATTCTTTCATTAACACCTCCTACATTGTCACCAAACAGTGGAGGGGCTGTGATCATGGTGAGGGGGTAGAGCTGAGCTGAAAACCAACCATCTCTATAGCCTTTCAATTGTATGCTTGGTTCAGCTGCCTTCCTTGCACCTGCCCAGTTCTGTTACTGCTTTCCTAGTTAGGCTAAGAGGTCAATCAGTTTTGGTCATGGATCCCTCAATCCTGAACTGAATTATCCTACACGAGTGGTACCCATCAGAGCCCCCAGGGCCCATCCTTCCCTGGTCTCCTTCTATAGCTTGGAAGTCTTTTATCTGGTCCAGGAAGCCTTGTCAGTTTCAAGAGCCCCCTGACCTTTTAATAACCATTTCCTACGTTATCAGAACATTTCCTAATTCATTCCCTTCAGTCCCTGAGAATCTAAATCCTATTTAAGTTAATGCCCTTCATTTTCATTTATAAAGACAGATACAAAATAATTATTTCCTATCTCTGTTGCTTCCTTATCTTCTGTCCTAATAATTCCTCACTGTCTCTTTCATCATCTGCCTTCAGTGGTAGAAATTTTCCAGGCAGTTAAAATAGTCTGTTTATTTTTTCTACTTTAAAAAATAAAAATTCCCTTTCTCTCTCTCTCTCTCTCTCTCTCTCTCTCTCTCTCTCTCTCTCTCCTTTTATTTTTCAATCTTCCTCTTCCCCTCTCTTTTCTCTCTTTTGGCCTTGATCTTTTTCTCTTTCCTGTTCCCCAGGACCTTGACTTGCCATGCTACTCTCTTCACATTCTCCTGCTGGTATTGCAGTCTGTCTGCAACCTCGCATCTGAATTTCATCAGGCCCTGAGCCTTCCTTTGAGCTTCAAGCCACCTCAGCTAGGAAAATCGGTTAGGATAAGTAGATGCAGTCTCAAAAAGAAACGTTTTTTAGTTTCTTCTCATGAAAACCAGGGAGCAGGGAATTTACAGCTCCCAACTCTGGGTGACACTTTGAAGTATTTGATTAAAAGGAGAAAAGAGACAAGGAGGAAGAGGGATCTAGGATTAACTAGCAGGTCTCAGAAATCAGAGGCTCAGAATTCTTGGGGACCCTTTGGTCTCTGGGGGTCTCAGTCTGGGCAAAGTTACCGGGTATTTTGACTGTCTGCTTCTTCTCCATCCCACTCTATTTTCTCCTATCTCAGAATTCACTGCTCAATGAGGATTTGTAATCCAGGCCTAGGGGAGAAAGCCAATTATGGAGGAAGACACTGAGTTAAAAGGAACATGTTCTGGTCTTGGCAAAGAGGCCTTTAGAAGTCAGTCATTATTCTACCAGTGTTATAGATCAAAGAGTATTTGAACTAGAAGGGACCTCAAAGATCATCTGGACCAATGGTCTCCCAATTTTTTTTTTGATCATATCCCCTATCCTTTAAAAAAAACTTTTGAACATGTGCCCCCAATATGTATAGATTTGCATATTTATAAATTATCTACATTTTCTGTTATACTAATAATTATGTACATTATAAAACTTTTTATAAAAATAGACATTTTAAAAGGAAGATATAAAGATGAAACAATATTTGATCCCAGAGTCAATAGAAAACCACAGGATTTTATTGAGAAAAGGAGTAACAAGGTCAGACCTATGCTTTAGGAAAATCATTTTGACAGTTATATGTAGGATGAATTGGAGTGGGGAGAAAAGTGAGGTAGGGAGACTAATTAGGAGGCTATTTCAATAGTTCAGATGAGAGGTGATGAGGGATTGAACCAGGGTGGTGACTTTGCCAGTGAAAGAGAAGGGAAAACCTCAAGAGATGTTATAGAGGAAGAAATGGCATTATTTAGCAACTTATTTGATAGGTGGGATGGGTGAGAATGAGGAAGGGTTAAAGATAACTCTGACATTGTCCTACCCAAAAGAAAAAAAAGAGAGGATCCAGGGATGCGAGGTAGAGAAGGATGAAGAGGGGATAGGGAGAATTTTCCAAAAGCTATGGGGATCTGGATAGGGGTTAGATTGTAATTGCCCTGAGTGAGCTAACTCCTGTCTAAAAAAAGGGGAAAAAATGGGAACTTGAACACAGAAAAGAAGGGATGGAACAGATCAGAGTAGTGTTAGAACTAAGGATCATTGTAGCAGTGTGATTTCTCCATAAATGAAGGGACTTCATTTTACATACAAATGTAAGGACCCTGGGGACTTGGGGTAAATGTAGCTATGGGGGAAGGAAAGTATGGTGGGATGTGACCCACTTTCTCATTCTCTGATTGGTTGATTACACACTTCTCAGAGTTAAGGCATGGCTGCTCTAGTCCATGAAAGTCAGTTAATTAATTAGCATTTCATGTCTGTTTGGGAGAAATACAGGTCAGAGAGACCCAGGGACCATAGAAGACACTATCTTTTTAAAAACTAAAGTGGTGAGAGGAAGTATATGACCTACCATTTCTAAATTGCCATCTTTTGTAGGATTCAGAGAGTTAACTCCATGAGAAAAGGGACTGTCACACTGTCACTTAGTCTTCCCTGGTTCTCCAATGGCATCTGTATAGTGCTGGAGATACAGAATGTTTATTATATTTGGTATATTAATTTAATGTATTATTTATATATTTATTATATTTTCCTAATAAATAAATATTCATTGATTATTCTGGTTGCCTGGATGAGAAGAATTAACTTTTTCCAATTCTTTCTTATCCCCTTCACTTTGGTTATTATCCCCAAAAGTTCTCCTTTCTCAAGGTCCCCTCCCTTCCATATAGTCTTCAACCAATGGCCCTTGAGTAATAGTATTCTCCAACCTACATTATATTGTGGGAAGCTAGGTGGTACAGTGGATAGAGCCCTGGCCTTGGAGTCAGGAGGATGGGAGTTTAAATTCAGCCTCAGACACCAGCTGTGTGACCTTGGACAAGTCACTTATCTCTGATTACCTCACATCTAGGGCCATCTTCAGTTGTCCTGGTTCATATCTGGTCACAGGACCCAGATAGTTTTGGAGGAGTAAGTGAGGCTGATGACTTAGCACAGCATCCTCCCCCCCCCACATCAAATTTAATTCACCTGTTTGTCATGGCATCACCTCCCTGATGTCATGATCTTCTTTGGGAAAGAAGGATAAACATCATCATCATCATCACATTATATTGCAGACTAGTAATCAAATGCTCAACAGTGGACTGTGTATTCATTAATTTGGATGTGCTTTTGAGCAATTCAGATTGCAACTCATTCATGGTTGCCCATTCAGTATAATTGTACATGTCATACATTTTGAGCATACATAATAATAATCTTTGGGTTTTTGGAGATTATCTTCATTGTTTTATAGTCATATGACATAACTCGTAGGTTGCAGATCTTAAAAATATACCTTCATTTCCAGAAATTTGAGGTCATTATAGGGGTTTTGCATTTTTCTACACATAAACCAATCTGTTCTCCAACTAATTATATTTATATCTATATCTATATATATTGTATCTATCTATCTATACACATATCTCTTTCTATCTACACATTGTGTAGGGAGTCCATCTATTGGCTTGCCATAATGTTGTGAATACACATTTTCCCCACTTAGTTTTTCCTGTATGAATAGTTAAGTCAAACTTCTTTGACTTAAACTCTTCCTTTAGGTAGCTTTGCAATATTCTGGTGTCTGATGCAACTAATAAATGTCACTCATAAATAAGAACATCTAAAAGATTTCTTTATGCATATGGAATTCCTCTCCTGCTTGTATCTCTTTTGTCAACATGCTAACTAAACATTTTAGGTGAACATATGGCTCTCTCTTTTATTCCTGGATTGCTTTTCATGGTCAGAGGTCATTGAACAAAGTTTTATCTGTTGTTCTATCCTTCAAGGAATCTTGAAAGAAATTAATATATGGATGGGAGACACCTTGTTGGAAAATAGCCTTTAAGGCAGTGTTTTGCTCTAGTAATTCAAATGATTTTTAAAAAATTCAATAAGCAATAAGCATAGCAAGGTCTTTTAACTCTTCCTCAACCAGTCAATTGTATGGTGGTAAAAATGTTGTCTATTTACCAAAATCTGCCATTCCTTATTGAGGGGATGAATATTCTTGGAGGAAACCCTTGATTTTGATATATGGATGTTTCTTTAAGAAGTTTTTTGAAATGAGAAAGTAGGCATATATTTTATCAGTTGCTGCTATTTTCTCAATTACCTTTTTTTTGGAGATATTAATAAAGTCTGAGATATTTTCTAGAGATCTGCCCTGCTTTCAGATTCCTTGAAATTCAATGGTCTCTGTGTCTTTCCCATGTGGTTTGCTTCTAAATAGTCTAATCTGGCTCTTTTACCCCTTTTTATTCCCTTTACTGTCATTTTTTTTATCTCTTCTGTAAGAATATTCTGGACTATGATGCTAGAGTCCAGGTGTGGTGCTTTATTGTCCTTAGTAGTAAAAATAAAATTGACTTTCTCTGATTGCAAGTGGCAAATTAGTAGAGACCATACTTGAAGTCAAGTTCTTGAACTCCAGATTCTCTTTCTGCAAACCACAATGATTCTAAAGGGTGGTGTCTTTGTGTGTGTGTGTGTGTGTGTGTGTGTGTGTGTGTGTGTGTGAGAGAGAGAGAGAGAGAGAGAGAGAGAGAGAGAGAGAGAGAGACGGGACAGAGGGACAGAGACAGACAGAGACAAAGAGAGACACAGAAAGAGATGGAGAAGGAAAGGGAAAGATAAGAGGGAAGAGGAGAGAGAAAAGAAAAGAGGGAGAAGAAAGATAGGGGGAGACAGAGAAAGAGATAGAGAGATAAAGGGGGAAAGGAAAGATTGGGAAGAGAGGAGAGAGAGAGAGAGAGAGAGAGAGAGAGAGAGAGAGAGAGAGAGAGAGAGAGAGAGAGAGTGTCTCTCAACTCTGATAGATTGGATGCTTCTAGAAGCCCCTTGACCATTTTATGCTTTCTTTGTATCCTCCCCACTGGACCTAGCAAAGAACTTCTCCTCCTACTCATTGACTTCAAATCTCCCTTTTTAGTCTTTTAAAATTCCTTGTCAGTGATAAGATGGAAATCACAGCCAAAGAGTTCTGAGTGACTGTTTTCTACTGTCATCTACAGAATGAACTGTGAGGTCCTTTTTAAATAGAGGGAGGGTGGCAAAGAGGTGGGAGAAGAGGAGAGGCCACAGGAAGAAAGTCTGAGAATCACTGGGCTAGGGAGAGATGCATCCATGCAGCCTTTCCTCTCCCACAGATTTCCTCTAAACACAAAGCAGCTAGATCTCAACAGAGGCTTTGCCTCTTCTTGTCGTGCCAGAAAAAGCAGGGGCATTTCAGTACCTACCCAGGAAAGCTACCATACCTCCATCTGTCAGGGTCCTTTTGCAGGGGATGGGGTGGGGTTCAGGCTTAGGACTTCCCAAGATATCTTCCCATCAAATCTGCCTTTTAGAATTCTATAGAACAGTAGTTTTGTCTGACAAACTAATCCAGATTGATATACCACCTGGATATTTGTACAATTTTTAAATTTTTAACAGGAGACCTCAGGAGACCAGGGTTGCAAAAAGAGATGAGATGAGATAAGGGAGAGGTTCTCTACTAGGCCCAGGAAGGACCGGGGGCTTCAATATGTGTAGAGGCATGACTGGTGGGCATGTGTTAGCATTTTCTGGATTTAGGCAGTATTTTATATAAAGGAGGATTTCTATTCTATAGGCCTTTGGGGCTAACCATTTTGACAATAGGGCTGGAGAAAATAAAGCTTACTGTCAACTGTCTCATGGAATTTCTTATGGGACCAGCATTTTCTCAGTATCTTCCTGGTTGTCCTTGTCCATTTAAAGATAAAGATATGTATAGTCTGAATTTTGAGTTCCTATTGTGAAATTTTTAGATGCTACCGGAGGTATTTAGACTCTGAAAAAGAGTGGATAGCTTTTCAAAGTTCTGGGGCAGAGTTGGCTTCCCAAACAGGCAAACTACATCCCTGTCTACTATAGCATCAGAAATTTCCATCATTGAACTCTTTGCTTTTTTAAGACTCTGGTCCCTAGAAGTCTCTTGTTAAAAATACCAATGAGCTAATATATTATCTCATAACTAGGATTAGCTTATCAGATGAGCTACCTGTCCTCAGGACTCAAGGTTCTGAAAGTAAGATTTGATGGATGGAAAAAAGTCTTGAAAGGTCCTGAGCCTGGAACATTTGTTTGTGGAGATTGGGTCACCTAGACTTAATTGGACTCTCAGTGTTCACCCATTCCCTCCTCTAATCAATCAAGCTGAGATTCCTAAAGCACAAGTTTGATCTTATCAGCACCCTGCTCTAGAAGCTTCTAAGGCTACCTATTACTTGAAGATCAGATAAAAAATCCTTTGTTTAGCTTTCAAAGTCTTGGCTCCAACTTATCTTTCCAGACTTTCCACATTACATCCCCCTTCATCCATTCTTTGTTCAAATCATAATAACCTCCTCCTATATACATTGCATTTCTGTCTTCCCATAGAGCACAGGATGTTTCCAAGTCTGGACTATGCTCTCTTCTCCCATAGACCTTCTATCATCCATAGCTCCCTTCTACCATCCCACTCCTTCATCCTACTTTCTTGATCCTCCCAGGTGTTTGTGCTGCCCCAATCCCAATCACTTTGTATTTACTTTGCATAATTTATATCTTGTTGCCTAACACAGTCCCCAATACATAACAGATATTTAATAAAATTGAATTGTTTAATTTAAATGAATTGGGAAACTATGTAATGGCATGAGGGGAATAGAGGGAAGTCAAAGACTATCTAGAAAGGACCTTGGACATCATCTAATCTAATTTCTCTTATTTTACAGAAGAGGAAACTGAGTTCAAAGTCTCAAATATACATTTAGTGAAAAAAAAAGCTTAAGATTGGGTCTTAGATCCACCTTCCTGACTCTAAGTCCATTAAATGCATCATATGCTATGGAAGAAGGTACAGGGGGTGGTTAAAGGGAGATATTGAAGATAAATTGCCTATTTAATATACAGTTTTACAGAGGACTATCCTAGCCTAGAGTGAATGACAAAGAGTTATAATGAAAAAAAAAGTTGGCCTGAGTCAGGTCATTCCCTGTGTGACCCTGGGTACATTGCATCCATTTTCTGTCCTAGTGTCTTGTCACTGATTAGCCTCCAGATCTGAAAGGCACATTTTTTTTTTGTTTCCTTCCAAGATGATCTTAAATGCCAACTTATCCAGTAAGACTCAACTGTTAGTACCCTCTGCCCAACTCAAATTACCTTGTATGTACTGAAGATACTCACAGGTTGCCTATCCTGGCTAGATGGTAGATTTTTGAAGACAGAGACTGTTCTAACTTTTTGTCCACCCCCCCCCCCCCCATTTTGTAATGTGAGATCAATCTGGAAAGATAAATTGGAGTCAAGAATATTGTAGCTACTTAATAAATAACTGATTCTGAGCCTCAGTCTCCTCCTTTGTAAATTGAGAAATTTGCTTTCCTTTAACATTCTAGGATATAACAAAGCAGGAGATGAACTCCCTCCCTCCATCCCTAAAGGGATCACATGAAATACAACATCTCAGATTCCCTGCTGGGAAAGAGAAGGAGAGTCATGTTTTTTCATGGCTGCTGAAGTCAGATACTGAGAGGAGTGACAAAATCATCACTAATTGCCACCAATTACTCTATCCAGTGTGCTGGTGAGGAAGGGGACTCTCTGTCTAACATTGTCTTAGAAAGAATGATTGTTTTTGGTAAATAATTTTGACATGAATAACTTCTAATACATTTTTTCCAAATACATAAAGCATTTAAAAAGAAAACCAGAGAACTTCCTTTCCCCCATCACCACACAGACTCTCTGTGCTGAGTAAGGCAGCTTGTAATTAATAAACCTATGCCTATAAATTAGGGAATAAGAAAAGAGGGGGGTGAATATAATCAATCTATCATACCTCCATGATCTGAAATTTCATTTACTGAGGTATACTTTCATTGTTACAGATCACAATCCTATCACTTCTCGGCCTTTTGGCTAAGATCAAGTGTAGATCACAATCCTTTCATGTCTTAGTAGGGGAAGGGATCTTTGTGAATCACTGTGGCTGAAAAAAAATTGGTCCTCAGGGCCATCCTTCCATTGAACCCCAAGGCTGTTCCCTAAAGACTTTCCAATCTAGTAGGTATGAACTGTCAGAGCTTGTACTTGTATAGCTTTTGAGAACCTAGGATTTCCTCCAAACTACAAGGAAGCAAACACTGTATACAAAATCAGAGTGGGACAATGGAAAGCATGATGAATTTGGAGTCAGAGGACCTGGGTGCTCTATCCATGCCTATGATCCTCTTTGACTAGAAAATGAGGGAGTGGAACAGGTGCTCTATGTTTCCTTTCAACTCTAAATAGATACCTGTATAATTATATATAATAATATGTAGGCCAGATATATAAATAAAATACATTATATATATATATATATATATAAATCATATATCTATAACTACTAAGACTTTGGGAATTGTCTATTATAGATGTAATATATATATATATATGAAAATATATGTAATACATAGCAATATGTTTGTGTGCATATACATACATATTCTGAGTTTTAGTACAGTATAAGTTTTACTAGATCCATAAAACTTCCCCTCTTTTAATTGTCAAAGTTATTCCTCACCCTATTTCATGGGGGCCACCCCTCATGACCTCTTCTGGAGATGCCTTTTCAGAGTATATATAGACAATAGAATCAAGAATGCCATTTTTTTTGTTCCCTTCCCAAGCTGTAGGCTACTTGAGGGAGGACTTGAATTATGATACTTGTCTACTTAGTGGCATATTCTCTGACTCTGCTTTACCTGGCCCCTAGAAATGAATGGTTTGGTGAAGGATGAGGGTTGGGGTTGAAGTGTGGAATGAGAGAAATCCTGCTGCTCTAGTAGTTTGAACTGTCGCAAACAGCCTCAGGTTCTTTCTCTCTTCATGTCCCTTAGTGGATTATTTATTTATAATCTAACAAAGTAGTGCATTGAGTGGTTAACTCCAGTTGGGTGTTGTCATCTCCACTCTACTGCTCATTGGCCATGTGATTTCGACTCAGACACTTTCCATTTCTGGTACCTTAGCATCTTCATCTGTAAAACAGTCATAAAGTGGAGTGGCCTGGAAACAACGAGGATGGGCTCTACATAAATATGCCACCCACCAGATCTTTAAGCACAGAATAAGCACCAATATTCTTGGAATAATGTCATTCTTTCAAATATCAGGCACTTTCGGTTCACTCAGTCATTCATTCGTTTGACAGGTATTAATTCATGAGGTAAAATGGAAAGAAGATCTTGATTCAAACCCTGCCTCAGATACTTACTATCTTTATTGCCTTGAGCAAAGTCGCTTCTTGGAGTATCATTTTCCTTATCTGTAAAATGAAGATACTGAACCCAAAAGAGAGGTCTCCAGGACCCCCCAGAAATGAATAAGGCATTTTTGGACATGGCCAATGGGTGGATTTGTTTTGATTGATTATATTTCTTACAGTCTTTTTTTTATTTGGTGAGGGGGGGAGCAATATGGGAGGGGGAGGGGGAAATATCAGTAGGGATGCCAAAAAAAGAAAAAAAGAAAGAAGAAAGACAAGAGGGTCATTATAGCATTAAAAATGCACAGAAGAGAACAGAAGGATGTTCAGAAGGAGACAGAGAAGCAGGAGAGCTCTGAAATTAACAAGTTGGATTTATTATATTCTTTAAAAATGCATACTGTACATAAAAGATTTGTGATTTCATGCATAATCCTGTTTTATTGTTCTGAACACATACACACATACAACGTGGGCTTTAGAGCTTCTTTATCTACCCAACCTATACTGGGTGGTTGAGTTCTCAGAAGAAATCTACTATATTCCTTAGGGGACCTTGGGGACTAAGGGTGTCTTTTTAATGTTATAGTTCTTGAGCTCCTCACTGATCATCATTTGATATAAATTAGCCAACCACACTTAATTAGATTTTGAAAGTGTTTTTTTTACTACTCTACTACAGTGGGTACAAGCCAACTCCCCTCTCCTATAAGTTTATATAGAGTCAAGAGAAAAGTGAGTTTATATATATATATATATATATATATATATATATGTATATATATATATATTATATATATATACACTGATGATACAAAAATGGGAGGGGATATATATATATATATATATATCCCCTCCCATTTTTGTATCATCAGTATTTAGCACAAAGTTGGTACATAGTTATTAATTAACAAATGTTGATTGTTTGAATGAAAGGAGGTAGCTCATGACCCTTGGAAGTCCTTTGATTTGAGTTCTCAAAAATGTTCCATTTCAGTATTATACAGCTTTTCTTGTGGGTTCTTGGTAAAGCCTTCAATTTATAAAGACCTCTTCATTTTCCTCACCACTTCTTATCTGACCTCAGCTTCCTGTGCCAACACTATTATCAGTCATTGTTGTCCCAGGGTCATTGGTAGGATGCCAATGAAAAAGTTCAGATCTTCTGATCCTTCAGAGTTCATGAGGTTCCTCTCTAGCCAAGGCAGAAAAAGGAAAAGACCAAGACTGAGTTTGGGATTGAGGTTTGTCCACAATCCCAAATTTTTCTTTCTCAGAAACTTGGCTAATTGCTTCCACTGTTAGCAGATGCTTGAATCTTAGAATTCTGACCTATTCTACTATTTTATAGACAACACACAGGGCATGACCAAGTTCCTCAACCAATCTGCTCACATCTCCTGTACAACCTTCTTACATTTCATACAATGACTTTCAAAGACATCTAAATTGGTCAAGGAATTTTTTTTACATTTACTCTAAATCCTATGATTGAATGTTTTAATAGAGAAGTGAAAGTTTCACCTAGATAAGGCATCAGAGTGTAGCATCTTGACATTTACTTTAAATGGGATGTAGTGATTTCTTTTATTACATAGGGAAATACTTATGTTGGTGATGTTTGTTAAATAGAGAACAACAACAAATTTTTAAAAATTTAATAAGAGGATTGGACTAGATTAGCCATTTGGTCTCTCCCAGCTCTAGAAGAATAATACTAAATCTCATCTGTAAAATGATGGGATGGTTCTAGATGGCTTTATACTATGATCCCAGCTATGTTTGAAGGGACAAAAATGAGATGTGAGACAAGGATATTACAATCCAGGTGGAGACATAAAACATGAAGATAAATCACCAGCTATACTGGCAGTATATATGAGTAGGGGCAAAAGGCGGTATGAAAGGAATGATACAGACACAGGAAACGTAGAATTTGAGAGAGAAAAATCAATGTGGACTGGAGACCACAGAGAAAAAAGTAAGTTGAATGAAATTTTCAAGGATAGTGACTTTTACAAAAAAGGAAGGGAGGAAAGGCTAGTAGACTATGAATGGCTTCAACATGGAAGTAGGAGAATGAATGAATGATCTTTATAAGAGTCTGCTCTGAATACCTGTTACCTGTTACCTTCCCTAGGCCAGCCCTCAAACAGGAATGGCCATCACCAGGACAGAAGCCACTTGAGATTACATAAAGTTCTGTTCTAAATTTTCAATGCTGCAAGCACCAGGATTTCATTGTCCTGCCAAACAGTTGTCTCTGGTGAATATCGCACCCTGCTTAGTGCAGCATTTGGAGGAAATTTTGCCATGCAAACAAAAGTTTTGCTTAATTATTCAGCACATTCATGCGTTTAAAAATACTGTCCACCCTCTAACTAGCTGTTTCTTCTATGAAGTAACTTGGCTTCTGAAGAGATGGGCCCCCATTGTCACAGGCTTCCTTATAAAGAACAGGGTTGCTTCCAGGCCAGGCATAATCATAGAAGCCCTCAGCTTAAAAAGAATTCTTCTCAAGCAACATAGACTGACTATGTTGCCTGTCCTCACACTTATCTATGGAATCATGTCCACCTCTCCAGAAACTGTTTTTGACCAGAAGCACCTCAAAAAGGGTCAAGTGAAACAAGAAGAACATCTGAACCAAGGTAAAGAATGAGAGTTTGGGGCGGGGGGGGGGGGGTAGAAAGAACTCAGCTCACATTACTCCCCTACCCATACCAAGTGTTTGTACCAAATTGACCAAGCCAAGTGACTGCCATGTTCCCTATAACTCTCTTCCTGCATCTATAGCTACTGAAAGCTTTCCCATTCTTCAGCTGGAGCTCAAGTCTTACCCTCTACTACAAAGAAAGCCTTCCTAGTTCAGAGTTCTCATAATACCATATACTTTTCCTATGTTATTTATATGCCTCTTATCTCTCAGGTAAACTCTCTGAGAGCAGGGCCCAGATCTTATTCAGCTTCATTTGCCTCTTGGCACTTTGCACCATATCTTGCTTAATAAAAGTTTGATGAATGATAGAGTCTTGGACTTCACTCTCTTTTTTTTCCTCTTTATAATTGATATTTTATTTTTACAAATACATTCCACCCTCCTCTCAGTGGCGAACAGTCAGGTTAACATTGTACATACATATTTGTGATAAACATGAATACAGATCAGTCATCTTTTGGTAAGAGGAATTAGGATTAAGAGAAAGATACATGAAATGTTCTTATAAAATGTTCATCAGATTTGGAAGGGATTTTTTTATTTGATTTTGTTTTGTTTTGTTTTGTTTTCTTCCTCTGGATGGGGATAGCATCGTCCATAGCCAGTCTAGGTCGGTTGTCCTGACTCTGAAGTGCTGAAAGGAGCTGCTTCCATCAAGGTTGATCATCTCACAATGTTGTTAATGTGTACATTGTTCTCTTGGTTTTCACTCCTTATCTTAAGCTGTGATCCCACAGTTTGCATTTAAGTGCCCTGGGTAGGAACTCACACAATTTGTCTTATTTTTTGCTTGAAATGTTTGCCCTCCTCACTTTCACCTCCAAATTTTCTTGTTTTTTTTTAGTTCTAAGCTGAAAACCCATCCTCTACAAAAAAAAATCTCTCTAATCCCTTTTATTTTTTTTTAAGGTTTTTTGCAAGGCAAACTGGGTTAAGTGGCTTGCCCAAGGCCACACGGCTAGGTAATTATTAAATGTCTGAGATTGGATTTGAAACCAGGTACTCCTGACTCCAGGGCCGGTGCTTTATCCACTGCGCCACCTAGCTGCCCCTCTAATCTCTTTTAATACTGGTGCCTTAACCCTGAAATTCTCTCCAATTAACTGGTTGAATCTTGTTTGAATGCAGCTGTTTTCTCCCCCTTTAGACCATGAGCACCTTTAGGATAGGGATTATTTTTGCCTTTCTCTGTATCTTCCATAATTAGGCATATATGTGTTTAATATGTGCTTGTTATTGTCTAGTGTGAGAGAGGGAATCGACCTGCCTTGGGTTGGTGATGACTTTGGTCCTACCTGAGGAAGGTTATTTGTTAACCTGTGGTCTCCTGGAGGGTGGGGTTTGTCTTTATCCTGTGTCCTAGACCATGAGTGAGCCTGCTCAAGGTTTTCTGAAGACATTTTGCTGTTTATTTGAAAAGCAGCCCACTTAGGCTCCTAAGTTTCCCCTGATTAAGGCAGCCATCAGCCTACATATATCCCTTTAACATCCTACCACTTTCCTCAGCCTCCTTCCTGTACTTTCTGGGAACTGTTATATCAAAGGAGGAAAAGATAGAACGCCTGAAGTTGGATTTGTGAGTCACTCCAAAGTGAAGGGAGTAGAGACAGGAGGGGGCTAAAGCTCTGTCTGTGATCCTGCCAGAGGGCTTTAGGGGCTCATTTCTCCACCACTGGCTTCCTCTGCCTTCCATTCAGGGAGAAGCGGGGCTTCCGATGGCGGCTGGCTCCAGCCCTTGGCAAGCTGCAGAGCAAAGGCTCAGAATATCAATAACTGGAGTATCCAAAGAGAACCAAATAGGAGGAAAGAGATTTAAATTCCACTAAAAAAGAGTTTAGATATTCATAGTGGAGAACTTCTGACTGTCAGACTACTGACAGAGCTAAAGAAATGAACATCCCAGGAAAGCTATCATTCGCTCCCATTTTTAACTTTCTTCCTCACAACCCTATAGTTTTATATGCATATTATCATGTTCATCTAATGGATAAAAAACTGAAGTCTAGAGAATCTAAGTGACGTCCTAAGTCAGATAACTAGTAAGTGGCAGAGCCAGCACTTGAACTCAAGTCTTCTTTTCACTAAGTCAGTGCTCTTCCCACTGTATCATACATAAAATTATCTATATGTTTTAGAGACTATGCTGTCTCCCAGGGCTTTGGACACCACTTGTGATTTCACTGGCAAAAACAACTTCGGAGTGAAGAAACTCCAGTGCTGAAACCTAGTCTTACTTAGAGAACTTCTCAGTGATTTGTCCAGGGTCAGCCAGGAGGTATCAGATGAAGGACTTGAACCCAGATTTTCCTAGCTTTGAGGCCAATTCTATTTACTACACTATATTGCCTCTTGCCTGCTAGTGGGTACTGCATAAATGTTTGATGACTGACTGAATGAATGAATGAATGAATGGAAGACTATAGTTTTATGCAGTCTACTTGAATCCAATTAGACCAGATGACTTCACATAGTTTTTAAAGGTCTGAGAGAGTGGGGCAGCTAGGTGGCCCAGTAGATAGAGCACCAGGCCTGGAGTCAGGAGTACCTGAGTTCAAATGTGACCTCAAACACTTAATAATTACTTAGCTGGGTGGCCTTGGGCAAGCCATTTAACCCCATTTGCCTTGCAAAAACCTAAAAAAAAAGTTCGAAGGATAGCTTTTGGTTTTTACAACATAGTAAATTCCTAATATATTCTCTACCCCAGCCTTTTACCATCTAGACAAACTTTCCCTTGTTGAAAAAAAAGTTAAGAAAAGCTAGCTCTCATTGTGACTATTCTAAGACTATATATAACATTTAACACCCATAGCCATCTACTTCTCTTAAAAATGGAGAAACAGTATATTTCCTCATCTCTTCATGAGGACCAAGATTAGTCATTATAATTACATAGCATTAAGTTTCATTTCAGGGTTATTTTCCTTTCCATTACTGAGGTCATTGTGTAGAAAGGCAGCTGAAGGCATAACTAACAGAACTCAGGATTTGGAGTCAGAAAGGCCTGAATTCAAATTTGACCTCAGATACTTAAGCTCAGGCAAGTCACTTAATTTCTCTTTGCCTTGATTTTCTCAAATAGAAAATGGGGATAATTAATGTACCTTCATCATAGTGTTATGAGGATTAAATGAGTTAATATTTATAAAGCATTTTGCACAATGCAGCTAATAGTTCTTGAATAATTATTTGGTTCTTTCCTATAGTCTTGTCTTGGTTCTGCTTAATTTAGTCTGCCTTTCCATGTTCCTTTGAATTCTTTGTTTTCATTATTTCTTATGAAACAATAATATTGCTTATATTCATATATCCATTTTTCAGACATTCCCCAGTTGATGGACATTCCTTTTATTTCAGTTTTTTTGCCACCTCAAAAGAGTGCTGATACAAATATTTTGATATATAAAGAACTTTCCACCTTTCCCTTGGAATATATGTCTAGTAGTGAGATATCTGAGCTGAAAAATATAAATTGCTACTATTTTCACATAATGCCAAAATGTTTTTCAGTATGGTTGGATCAGTTCACAGTGCCACTATAGTCCATTTAAATTTCTGCAACCATTTCCACATTGATTATTTTTCTCTTTTCCCATCCTTGCCAATTTCTTGGAGTGAGGAAAAATCTCAGAATTGTTTTAATTTCTCTTATTATTTTCATATGGAGAAATCCTTCATTTGATCATTGATAATTTTGGTTCTGCTTTTGAAAATGTCATATCATTTGCTTGCCTATCTATTGACAGAATTGATCTTAGTATTTATGTTAATTTCCCCTACTTCTGGATATCAGATTTTTTGAGAGATATTTGAAAGATTCTCCTCAAATCAGTTTCAATTTTTAAAATTCTAGTTAGATCAATTTTGTTGCAAAAGTTTTTTTAACTTTATGTAGTTGAAATCATCTATTTTCTTTTTTATGATACCTTGTTGGGTTAGGAATTGTTTCTTTAAATTTTGTTATAAATGTATTGCCTTCTATCTTCTAGTTTTTTTTAGTTCTATAGCATTTTAAATTTGTGTTGCATATTTATTTAGAATTTATTATGATATATGGCATAAGATGCCAGTCTAAACCAATTTCCTATCAAGCTACTTTCCAGTTTCCTTAGAAATTCTTGTCCAAAAAAGTTCATTCCCTCAAGTGATTTGCATATTTGGCTTAATGAATCTTGGGTTATTGAGTTCAATTTTTTTCTGATTTTTGTTTATCTAATTTGATTCTATATCTGATAAATATTCCTCCAATTATTTCTCATCGTATTTGTGTAAATGTTTTCTAATTTTATTTATACAATTTGTATCTGTCTTGTTAGATTGTCTGTCAGATATTTTTAACCATAAGATTCTCAAGGTGCCTTTTAGCTCCAAGATTCCATAGAATTTACCAACAATAATTCTCCCTCCTACTTACACTTTAAAAGTGACTTTTAAAACACCAAGTTAAAAAAATGAACATGAGCCCCTATTTAAAAAAAATAAAACTAAAGAATAAAGACATTTAATTACTTCACTGAGATTCATTTATAGGCTGTTCTTCCATGGTAGGACCAGGAGATATTCTAAGTGCTCTAGACACCCAGTTCCATATATAATCTAATCATTTTTAGTGCTGTTGAAGGAAAAAAAAACAAGTATGGCATAATTCACTTGAAGTTATGTAGTCCCCCTGAAGCAAATAAAAATACAAAATGACCCTCATTCCTGAGTTGTCCCCTTTTACTGCAACAGTGATGGTAGAAAAAGGGGCAAAGGGTGCTAAGAGACACACAGCTTTTATGCTGTCTATAAACAACTTAACTGTTGTTGCTGTTAATACAAGATCCTAGTTCAATGACCAATTTAATTCCATTCAATTCAACAGACATTTATTGAGTGTTTACTATGTGCTAGACAAGGTGCTGGGAATACATTTCCAGTATCCCTACTTAAATTTTACTGAAGGAAGAGGGAAAGTAAAGATATGATAAACTGTCAAAGAAATTGAACTACAACTATATTGCCATCTTTACCATAAATGAAACCAGAATTCATTATAAAAAAAAAATTACAGCTAAATGGTAGACTGTTTTTCAGGGTCTCCAAATAAAAGCACATAAAAGGATTGGTGAAATTGGGCTAATTGCATACTTAAAGAGAATTTCATGAGATATTCCTTTACCTTCACATACTTTGCAGTGCTGATGAGGAGGACAAGCATACAGGCCACCATGAAGGTTGTCCAACAATGTCTGGTGCAGAAGATGAAATGGTTAAATTATTTGAGAGACCCAACAAAATCTGTCAACAAATACCTCAATACTCTGCAGTATTTTGAGACTGGGTCTCCCTTTTTTGCCAAGGCTAGAAGATTAGCAGACACTCATAATCCTGATCCCTTTGCTAATCAGCAATGGAACTTTGATCTGTTCCATTTTAACCTGTGTCAGATATCAAACTTACTGTGGACACCCAATCTCCTTAGCCTACTAAAGCTCAGAAGTCCTGAGCTTAAGTTACTCACTATCTTCTCACCCTCAACAAGGATTAGAGGGGTGTGCCACCATGTTTCATGGAGGTAGGTGGTGCAGCAGATAAGAGTGCATGACCTAACCAGGGAGACTCATTTTCCTGAGTTCAAATCAAGCTTCAGATACTAATTATCTGACCCCCCCCCTCCGCAAGTCACTTAACCCTGTTTGTCTTAATTTCCTCACCTGTAAAATGAACTATAGAAGGAAATGTCAAACTAGTATATTATCTTTGCCAAGAAAACCTCAAATGAGATCACAAAGACTAAGTCATCAGAGGAAACAATTGAATAACCAAAACCACCACAATGCCTGGATATATTCAGTAACTTTGATGCAAATGGAAGCACAAATTTAAAAAAAAATGGAAAATATGGTCCAGGGTTAACAAATACAAAAGGTCCAATGCTTGTAGAATACTCAGAAACTCATACTTAAATATTATGAATCCCATCTTCAGGAACAGAATTAGAAGGGCCTAGATAGGAAGGGCAATAAACAACCTCATGAAAAGGAATGATTATTAACTAACTGGGAGTCATTTAAAAATCAGCTGTCTGTGTGTCATCAGAAAATTCACTGGTTAGAGGAACTAGCCTGTTGAAATCAACACCAAACTAGAGGAAATGATCTAGATGAGAAGATGAGAATGCTTCTTATTTCAACAGCTTCAACTTAATTTAAACAAGGACTTGACTGAAAAAATGAGAAATGGATTAACAACACCGAGTCTGATTCTGATGGTCACTTAGAAAAATTTATCTGATGCCAAGAAGACCAAAAAGCTCATAATCCCCCTCAGCCAGAATGTACTAGAAGTCTTTGACAAATGGAAAAATAAGACAAGAAGACTGCACTGGGTTAGAGAACAGACTCATGTGCAAAACATCCCAGAAGAAGATGAAACATTATTAACAGTATTGTATTTAAAAAACCATATCAACAATACTGAAAAGGAATGGAGTTAACAAACTTATAAAAAGCTTGGTCTGGGAAAAGGACTAAACTAATGTATCTTGAGAATATTTGAACCTGGAAGGTCAAAAAATAGAAATGAAAGGAAACAGCTCTGCCTGGATTTCTAGAAAGATCTATTTTCCTTCCACGAATAGGTCATCTGTATAGTCCTTTAATGTTTTATAAAGTTCTTTTCTCACCATAATCTGAGAAGGGCAAGCATTATTCCCATTTTACAGAGGAAATATTTGAGGTTCAGAGAGTCTATATGACTCTCCCATGGGCATACAGCTATTAAATAGTCAAATTGGGACTGGAACCTGTGTTGCCTAGAAATGTCTAGTACTTTTTATACCACATTGCCTCTAATTCTAATTATCAATAATAGTGGATACATCACATTTTGAATTTTACTATGTGAGAAAATGGAATTTAGAAAAATTAAATTAGGAAATCTGGCAGCACCTAACCAAGTATTCACTGAAGGAATCTTTATTATAATTGACACAAATTTAAAGGCAACCAGGGACTATTCAAAAGAGATAGGAAATTTCTAAAAAGAATGAGAAATGATCATGGAAAGTATTATCATAAAAAAACAAGGTAACCCTGACAACATCAGCAGATACTGATTCATAGGTCTATTTTCTGATCTCTGTAAAATGATCAGAACAGTCTATGCACTTACATTGAAGGTATCTTTGTGGAAAACATGAAAAGGAAATAGACAGGTCTTTTCCAGGGGTAGGCACAGTGTCTGACGTAGAGCAGGTGCTTAATAAATACTTATTAATTTGGCTTGACTTGAATGTGATTTTAAATAGTAGAAAGCATCTTTATAGTTAGCCAAAGGTCTAAAAGTTAAACCCTACAGGTTTTGTTGCTTACCAAAAAATGACTAACTCAGCAGAGCAAAACAAAATCTTAGTAATTCTTTATTAATAAGGGATATGCTTATTACATGCATGTATTAGGATCATACAGGGTTCCATGATTAGCATAGAAGCATACAGATAGCTCTCTGTTCAGTCATTCTTTGAATATCAATATCAAATCAGCAGAAAACAGATTGGCATAATGTTTCCAGTGGTATTAATCAGTGTTCTTAAGGATGTCCTATGAAAAGTACAAATGGTAAAGTTCTTCATATGCTCTTGCTGGTGAATTGAAAATATTAAAACACCAAAGGATCCCCTCAATGGCATTTATAGTCACTCAGATAAGATGGGGCTAGTCATCCACACCAGAAAAGTTAAGTGAATGAAAAATACACATTGTCCAAGTGATAATGTGGGATTCAATAGGTAACCCACTGAATTAGCCAATCCTCAACAAGTTTCTTGAAGTGGTACTATCAATGTACAATGAGTTGGATCCAGAATTGAGGGGATAATCAGGCAGAAATTGCATGTAGGCTTTATAGTGCTTTCAGTAATATCAAGATGCTCACTGTTATAAAAGGGAAAGGGAAAGGAATAAGAATTGAAATGCACTATATTAAGTGCTTTACAAATATTATCTTATTTTATTCTCACAACAACCCTGCAGAATTAGGTACTATTTGATAATTGTGAAAACTGAGACAGACAGCAGCTAAGTGATTTGTCCAAGATCACACAGCTAGTAAGTGTGTGAGACTGGGTTTAAATAGACTCCAAGTCCAGAATTCTATCTTCTACATCACCAGCTGCCTCAAAAACCTATTTTTTGTATCAAAATTCTCTTATTGATTCTAAATGGTTAGGAATCATCATCATACTCAGATGAATAAAAATTTCAGAGCAAAAGAGCAAATGAGAAGCCTCATGGTAGATATAAAATGGCAAGAATATATCAATAATGAGGACTTGCAAACAGATCTGAGGTTCAGTATCAAGAGAAATGGAGTTGGAGTCAAGGGGCCTGTATTTGAATCCCGATTCTGCCATATGTTCTCTGTGTGATGCTGGACAAATCCTTCATCATTCTGAGCCTCTTCCTTTATTTGTAAAATGAATGGGTTTGACTAGGTCATGGGTATGTGTGTGTGTGTGTGTGTGTGTGTGTGTGTGTGTGTGTGTGTATCATGCACTCTGCCTTTGTCAGTCAGGTGAAGCCAGAATAATAGTTTTAAATATATAAAGTAAAATACATAGGATTACAAAGGGAATATTGGAATGTAGCTATCAAAATCGACTTTTTAAAAAATTTCATAGACCCCCAGGTTAAGAATTCCTGGACAAAATTATCTCTAATGTCCCTTCTCTAAAAATTGGATTCTAAATGATATAGAAGAAATCCTCAAAGGTATTTAATAAGGTGGGCTGGTCTTAGAGAGAAGGAAATAAGTTGCAATGTTCAGTAAGTGCTACATTAGTATTCATGAACTATTAAAAGAACAAAAGTAGTCCTCCCATGCCTTTCATCCATGGAAAGTATATGGAAGCTCTTGGATACTAATCATAAAGAAAGAGGGGGCATGAATGGGTCACAGTGTGCACTGATAGAGGGAGTACTCAACCTGGGAAGACATGGAGTCACTGAAGAATTGAAGCATATTTCTGAAGCTTTTTAATTCCTTGCCTTCCCAATTCCCTATTCCTATTTTATATGGCCAGAAAAAGTTCAGTCATTTTCCATCTTCAATAAGGACAAAATAGAAAATAATGTGCTAAAATTATGGTAGGGGAGATTTAGGCTAGATTCAGACAAGAATTCTCATAATGTAGATGGCAGGGTTGATGAAGTTTGGAATTGGAGATCAGTGGTTGTTATCAATTTTTTCTTTGGCATTTTCAAAAATAAAGACGCCATCACCTATCTAGGCAAAGAAATGATGAACCAGACAAGCAGTGTTCCTTTCCAGGCAAAGACTCATCCTGTGCAAGCTTGAGAAAGAGCTATTATGCCTCACTCCTGAGGTAGTTATATATGGTAAAAATAGGAGACAGTTCCTTTCAAGAGGGCTATTTGACCTTTTTTTTTTTTTTTTTGGCTAACATTTGGTAAAAGGTAACACCAGGCTAGGGGGATATATTTGACAAGTGTGATGAGAATGGCAAATGTTCATCCCTGGGGGTCCAGAAAGGTCCTTGATCAATATAAACAAAACTAGAGATAAACTTAGAGGTGAAGGGGTCACCCCAGCAGGAGACTGACATAGACCAGCTGTATTCTTTGTAAACTTGGAAAGAAAGACCCCATGGCCTGGCAGCTGTCCAGGAAAGTTGGGGTATAGAGGTTTATGGCATTGGTGGAGGAGAAAAGCAGGAGAGGGTAAAGATCAGCACACAGAAAGGAAGAAAACTTTTTTCCTCACTCAGGCATTGGCTACTGTTCAAAGAGATAATGCCATCAACTTGTAGCAGGTACGCCTCACACTATAATTGTGCCAAACAGTCTGAGTGGTTGACTAAAAAAATAAATTCCATACTCATTTGCATGTGATTTTTGCATTCATTTACATACTATTCATTTAATATCATATTTTACAAAACCCTCTCCCATTTCCTTCTTCTTTCATCCCCCTACCTCACAGTCACTCCTTCTTTTTCTTCCAAGTGTTCCAGGCTGGGGTCTTTTATATTAAGGCTCCTCTCCATCCAGTCTCCCTTAAGCCCTTTCTAGACCAGGGAAGGTTTGCTAAGTCTGAATAAAACTACTGATTGGATTTTACCCAGATGCTGCTTATCCTTAAGATCAAATACTTCCAATAAACATTTTTTTTTTGTAACACCAAAGGGCATCCAGTTACCTCTTCAGTCATTGCCCTCCCTCCATTTCCTTTTTTATTTTGTTTTTTTCTTTTGGACTGGGAGAGGGATACTTATCTTCACTTGAAACCAGAGGAAGAAAAAGAAAGCAGGGGAAAAAGAAGTCTTGAGCACCATTGGAAAATGTCTGGCATTTTCTAGCCTTCTTTAACTGAGATTTTTTTTTTTTCTTATTCATCCTCCTCTGTGTCTGAAGACTAAGAATGCCATGGTTCCTAATCCCCTGAAGTACCTGACTTCTCAGCTGCCTCTATTTGGGTGCCCCCTATCTCAACTTGATCCCCAGAGGCTGGGGAACAGCATCTAATCCCCATCTTCTCCAGTGTCTCTGATTAGGTGACCCCTCCCACCTTGCCCGAGGAAGCTTGTGCAAGCATCCAGATAACCCCTTGCCTCCTTATCCAAACAGGGCTTTGGTTTCTCTCTGGACATTATTTTCAGAGTTTAAATTTCTTGTGGTGTATACTGAGGAGAAGCTGCTAATTTCTCATGTAGGACCCTCTCTGGTCTTTCTCCTTTTTATTTCTTGTTCCCCTTCCAAATTTTTATCCCTTTCTCTCAGTCCCCACCCCCAACCTTTATTTTCCTTCTAAGGAATATAGGTTCAGAGGCTAAAAAGAGGAATTTGGAGAATAAAGTATGGTGAATGAGGACAAACTTTTTTTATATAATTAGGGTTGAGAGCATTAGAAGGAATAAAATTAAATTAGGCTATATTAGGCTAGATTTGAAATATAACTTGAGACTGCTGAGGATTATGGGCAATGTTGACACTGGCACAGATATCTGTAGTTCTCTTCCATACGATGAAGTTCTCAGGGTCATACTGTTTCCAAAGGATACACTCCAGGCACTAGGCTGGTGCCATCTTTGTTGGGTATAGCTTCAGGATGGGAAGAAATTGAGGTGGGTCTTCTTCAAGCTCCTAATAGATCTATAAATTCTATGGGCTATTAAAAACTATGTGTATTCATGCTTCTAGGCTTTTAGGCTCTAAAAAATTTAGATTCAAAGAGTCTTCATCATGTTTTCTGTCTTGCCCTTCCAGATACTTTTGCAAGACTATATTTATGCCAGCCCTTGGAACTCTTTCACCTTTGTATTCTGGTTCTCTGCAAGTACCTTCTGGAGGCTGTTCCAGGACTCTTTCCTTCCATCAGATTTAGTTCAGTTCTGTGATTCAGACCATCTTATTAGACAATAATCAAGGGATTATTTCTTAATCCTCCCACTTCTCACACTCTTGTGCTTAATTGGGTCCTGCCAATCCCCCCCACCCCTTAGCACCATTTGGGGAATCCAAAGCTTTTGCTTAATATGACAGAAAATTCTGGGTGGAAGCATGGGTTAGTATCAAAAAGGAAAGAGAAGCCTAGGTTTGAATTCTAAATTTGATTCTTAGTAGCTGTTTGACCATAACTGTAGAGCTTTAATGTTCTAATCAATAAAATAGGGACAATAATACTTGCAGTATACTATTTATCCCTAGGAATGTTTTGTGACAAGTACTTTGTAAAATCCTACATAACCATGAACTTTTTTTGGTTGTAGTTGAAGAGGCAAATATTGGTCCCTTGGTCCCTGGTTGCACCATATTCTCAGATCCTGATGGTAAGGGAAAGTAGTTCCTAGGGACTTTGCTCTGAAGCCCTCTATTGACCCCTCATTTTCTAGGAGCCCTGAGCCCTGGATATGAATATACTTGATGTCCATTGCAGTAATTAATTTATTTTATTTCATTCTATACTCTGAGACTTAGGGTGTTTTGAAGGCAAAATGCAAATTCATGCAAATTAACACACAAATTTATGCAATGACAACATGAAAATGTGTCCCCAGATTTCTTGGGAAAAAAATCTGGTGGTCTCAGCCAGTCCCCTAGCAGACTATCTAGTCCCCAGGACTGCACTATCTTCCCCTTTGTTTAGATTCTTAATCTGTGCTAGTTTATCGTCCTGGCCCACTGAGGTCAGTAATGCAGGCAGTCAGGCTGCAGGCTGGCTATCCATTATCCTGAAACCTCTCTGCTTCCCAAATGCTCAGAAAACTCTCCCACCCCCTGTAATCAGCTTTCATTTGAAACAGTAAAGTGCTTCTTTCCCATGTCCCTGAGTAATCCAGACCTAGGAAAATACCCAGGTGCTGAACCTCCTGTTCTGATCTACCTCCCTTCCTCCCGAATCACCCCCACCTCTCCCCACAGCCAGAGGTCAGATGGAATGAGGTTGCTAGATTTTGCTCATTCAAAATGAAAAACAATATGAACCCTGCTTATTGAATGTCTCCTGTTTGTTCAGATTGGATTTTCTGAAGAAAAAGGACATAGAGTGGAGTGAAGGTTGGGGAAAAGGGCTCTGGAAGCTCTACGTAAGGTTGGCCAGTCTGTGCTGCAACTTCTCTGCTCTTGAGTAGAATTCTACAGGCTTTTTGGAAGAATCTGTGGAGAGGGTTGGGGGCAGAGGCAGAAGGGGAGGGAAAGAAGGAGGAGGATTAGTTCTGTGAACTTGCAAAGTGTTATCAGGAAGATGAGGCTCTGCAGAGAGAGAGGAAGCTGGGGTGACTCAGACAAAGCAGGCTCAACCCAGATCAAGAGGAAAGACAAGAGGGGGAAGACTACCCTTGAGGAAGGAGCATCCCTCCTGCTCCCTACTATTCTTTCAATCTGGGATGGAGGTCGGTAAACCCACTGCCTAGAACCACACACACACACACACACACACACACACACACACACACACACACAAACATATTCATGCTTTCCCCATAGACAGGCTTATTTGAATGCATCCAAACACAGGCAAGCAGAAACCTCCCCTGAAGGATTTAGATTTGATGATGAGAACTTCCAGACACTGAGGGCAGGCAAGGAGTGAGACCCTAAATAAGGCAGAATGTAGAATTCTTTGGAGACAGCTAAGAGGAGACTGGATTGAATGAATGAAGGAACCTCTTTCCTGAAGGAACACGAGATGACCTCTGGGAGGCCCAGTGATTCCATAATTGCAGGTATATACATGGACATAATCAAGGTTATACCCCTGGGAACTAAGCTCTCCCAAGGCAACAAGGGACCAAACCATTCTTCCCAAGAGGAAGAACAAAGCCATGGATCAACTCTCCATTGAACCTTCACCAGGTCAAGTAAACCTCCCCTCCTTCCTGGAAAGGTTTGCTTCTCTAGTGGCACTTTTGTTGCCATTCTCACCAGAACTCAGATCTCAGTACAACCAAGGAGCACAGGGCCAGTATTCTGGCAAGTACGTGTGTCAGAGAGTCTCTGGCATTTCCCTAGAACAATTCAAATTGCTTTTTTTACACCTCACTGCACTATGCCAACCCTGATTCACATTATTTGTGCACTCGCTAAGTATACATTATCTGATCCGTCACCCTGTAAAATGCTGCAAGAGGAATCTGTGGCTCCTGTCTGTTGCTGACTGAGGGTCAGGCACAGAGGCCTCTGTGCAAAACTGGAAGGGAGGAAAAACCACAACCACAACAGCCCCAGGCCCCTACAGCCTGATGGCCAGGAGGGTAGGGCTCTGAAGCATTCATCCTACTGCTCCTACAGCTCCAAACTCCTGGAGCTGAGACTCTTCCGGAGGAGACAGCTTGACTGACTAGTCTTTGCATCTTCTCTTCCCATGGCCTGGTTTCCCTGATGCCATCATTTTAACAGGAAGAGACAAGCAGGAGGGGGACTAAGTCTTTGATCCCAGCTATGTAGATTCCCTCTGACTGGAGCAAATGGTACAGGAGGAAGCTGGAGAAAAGGGGTTGTGGGAAACAGTCTTGGTAAAAAAGGCAAGGTATAGCACATCCTTTGACATTCTCAACCTTTCTGATGGAAAACAGGGTTATCGGATCATCAAATTAGAGCTAGAAAGCATCTGAGAGATCATTTTATCCAACCCCCTCATTTTACAGATGAGAAAGCTGAGACCTGGAGAGGAAAAGTGCTTTGTCCAATGGTCATGGGGTAGTAAGGGAACAGAGCCAAGAATTCCATCCTGAGTCCCTCTTAATCCTTTTTGACCCCAAATGTTTTATATTTGGTTAAGATGTGTGAAACAAAGCCTTTTTTTAAACTTCCTGGGATCTTCTATTTTGATCCTGGATCCTCAGGTTCCATGAGAGAGACTGGTTCTTCTGTCATCTTTTCCTCCCAAAGGTGTCATTTGGGAAGGTCTAGGCAAGATCTTCAATCAAACTGGGCATGAAAAAAATCAGATACAACAGAGGGAATGGGAGATTTATTATAAAATACTTTTGATTTCCAGAGGTCACCCCATCTTTCTTCCTGCTTCTTCTAAACTCAGATGGGACTCACTTTCTTGTTTTCTTCCTCTTTGGAAATCCATAATGTTCCTTATAGCCATACTGGACACTTGTCATTCTATTTCATCTAGGTTTAGATCCTAATGGGAATAACAGGTGTCTTCTGTAGGCCATATGACAATATTTGAACATGGATACCAATGCTCTAGTAGGTGGGCCTAACCTCTGGTACCTTTTGGAACCATGTAGCCCTTATTAGGGCCAATTCATGGGGCCTGGTGACACATTTGTTATTATGCTCTTTGGTGATGTGGGTTGAATTGTAGTCCTGAATGGGTTTTTGAATTCTTGAGGGTTTTTTGTTGAGCTAAAAGTTTAGACAACCTTCAAGGAAATTGTCAGTCTCATTTCTAGTATGGAAATCATCTATAGCTTCTCATTGTATATTTTCTCATTCTCCATTTTTTTGGTCCCATGTTAAGGTCATAGATCAAGTTACTGAAGTTAAATTTGTACATCCTGAATGTCTGTGGGTTCATGGCACTGAACCAAGAGCTACGGGAAAGGGGAGGCAGAACAAGGAAAGGTTTAGTTTCAGCTCTAGAGGGACAATGGATGAACAGATAGTTGTTGATTCCAGCTGTTCTTGATTTTTCACTTCAGTCTCAGAACTCCCGAAAGACCTTTTGCAAGAAGCAACGTACAGGGGTCATCCAGCCAAGAGTCACTTTTTTCCTTCTTTCCACAGAAATCTGGTATCCAGCAATTTCTGCATAGGAAGTCATCTCTATGAAAATGACACATCCAGTGTCTTACTGACAACTCATTTTCTCCAACCTTCATTCTGTGGAGAGGCGACATTGTGTTCCAGCTGCCATATTGCAGCCACAACCCCTGATGCACCATCAATTATGAACGGCAATAATTATGCATGGGAAAGAAGCCACAGATAATGGGCTTCCATTAGATTAAGTAGTTATATGAATAAAAAAATAAAACCTATACTTCGGCTAATTAAACCCACTCACCATCTGATTAAGATGTGTTGTGAGACCATGGAAAAGTACCAACAACTAACTGTAAGTAATCCAACACAGATGGGAATTAATAGTATATTCCCTGGCACAGAGATAACAGATCTCCATAGAGGTTAATCAGAAACATTAATAAGCATTGATAGGATAGTCAATATCAAACAGCTGGTTCTTTAAAGTGGGTGCCAGTCTGGCCACATTCTCCTTAGGAATGACCTCTCCTCCTGGCTCTGCTTAGGATGATGAGCAGGAGTAGGGGAGTTTAATATTACTGCTCTTCACCTACTCTTAAGGGAGTAATACTCTCTCAAGATTCACACTAGATAAAGAAATCCAGGGACTTACCCCAAATCACTGAATCTAGGAATAGACTCTTGATCCCATGGCTGACTGACTATTTTCATTCTTTCTTCATCAGGTTATTCTGTCTCTTGAGTACACAAGGGCAATGCTTAGAAGGAAGTGAGAACAACAGAAGATGATCTTCCCCTTCTCTTTCCCCTCCTACTCCCCAATTCCCTCAATATTAAGTGCTGAACTTGAGACTTGTCCTAGGAATCAGACATCCTAGAGTTTAGAGAATAGATATGTATGTCCCATCTAAGTTAGGTTGATGGATGTTGAGTAAAGTTAATGGGGTAAACATAGCATGGATCCATCTGTCCCCAGTTCTCCATGTTTCAGAGCAGACTGCACTAAGGGAATCTTATAGAAGAAAAGGATAAAGACTGTCTGGTCTATGATGAAAGAGTCAAAAAAGATGAAAGACAGGTGATGGCTCTGGTCCAAAGTATTTCCAGTGCTCACTTAGGTGGCATCTCTTTGAGCTGTCTGTGTCTTTTGGAGCAGCTAGGAGGAGAGCATCCCAGGCCCTGCCTCCTAATTAGCACTAATTAGGTAAATGCTAAGATCTTCACTCTCATTCTTCCTCCTTCTTTACATCCCTCCTCCCCCTGTACACCTCTCTCCCCCCAAGGCAACTGAAAAATACAGACAGAGGTCAAGTCAAGAGAGTTTGCAGAATAGAGACAGGCAAGGACAACATAGTATGAATACCAAACCAGCTTCACTTCTTGGAAAGGAGAAGAGGGTAGGACTTAAGTCACCTTTCCACCTGGAGTTTGAAGCGCTCTCTCCCCCTGAGCAGAAGAGGTAGCTTGCCAGAGGAGGCTACAGTCAAGCATGCTGAGTGTTTGCATTGTTTTGAGAGTCCTTAGTGCAGGATCTTGGTGTTAGAAACACTTTCAGTATCTACTACTAGATAGAATGGTTTCTTTTAAGTGTATCTGCCTGGTTCCTTTTTTAGGATAACTGTGTCTGCAGGGCAGGGACCTTAGCTTCTATGACACATGGTGGATGCTTAATAACTGCTCAGTAATAACAGAGAGGGCTCTGTTTCAAACACTTCCCTCGGGCTATCTTGTGGAAGACAGTGTCTCATCAACCCTAGTGTCTGGGATGTGGTCATGAAGTCCAGTGAGTTCTCAAGTGGGGACAATAAGACACTGTTTTTTATAGCCCTTTTCTTTCAGAAAACTGAAACTTCTGGTTTTTTAAAACAGATCTCTTTTCTATTCCCTTTTAGCACATTCATGTATGGTAGAAATATCCGAATTCTTCCTGAAAGTAGCAGTATTGTTTTTGGATAATTCATTTGTCCTTGAGGGACTTGTTTGTTCATTGGTGGAGTGGACCAGACTTCACAATCTCTAAACTCCTTCACTACTATGGAATTAGATAACGCTATAAGAATAGGGAAAGGAATAAATCTTCCCATTTTATAGACTGAAAAACTAAAGAAGTCCAAGGTAATTTTTGTATATTTAGCTATAGAGGCTGAGAGAGTCCATGCTTCTTAATGTCATATCCTATGTGCTTAGGCTGTAATGAAATATTATTCCCAAAGATCTCGAGAAACTGTCCTGCTCAAGAAATTCAATGATTCTATAAATAGTCCAGAAGGGATATCTGGGGAAATACTAAATATTGAAGGCACTACCCAAACTTTCCTTGGGCTATGTGAGGGCCTTCAAAACCTTCCTTCCCCACCCCAAGGCATCAGACACTCACAGCTGTTGACTGGAGAGGGACATCATTCTGCTGCCACAGCTCCTTCTATTTCAAAAGAATGATGGGCCCTGTCACTGATTCAATCTGCTCCCAACTCTCCTGAACAAGGCACTTCTCTTGGCAGCTCTAGATTAATGGGCTGGCTCTTCTAAGATGAGGTTTCCAGGGTTCGTGAACTTCTCAGGCTCAGACCTTCCTGGTAGAAGCACCCCAGGTGCCAAACATTTCTCATGTCCAGTCCCCCTTTGAAGTACCCTCTCCCAAAGTATCCCATTTCCTTATTTCATGCTGAGGAGCCATGACCTCCCCTTGTCCTTCCATTGACACTAGTGTCTTGGGGTAGAAAGGTTCCCTGGTCTTAATGAAAATGATAGAAGTAAGGTTTCTTGCCTGTTCACATCAGTGTCACAGTGGTTGAAGGTGATGAGGCCTTGATCAGAAGTGGGGGAAGGAATACTTTTTCCCTAGGTATTGTCAGGGAGAACCAGTATGGTGTAATGGAAAGATCATTAGAGTTGGTTTTCAGAAGAGTTGGGTTCCAGCCCAAACTCTCTTATTTATTTATTTATTTACTTCATAACTTTAAACAGGTCAATTTACCATTCTGAGAGCTCAGCTGTCTCATCTCTAAAATGAGAATAAGAAAAAAATTTCCTAATCTATGTCAAAGGGTTAGATGGAGGATCAAAAGAGAAAATATCTGGGAAAGCATATTACAAAGTGCTCTACACAAGCAAGATAGGATTATTCTTGGAGAATGAGCAAAACAAGAGCATCCATCAATGTATATTGTTTATATTGATGAATCACATCAACATCTATGTAAATCAATGAACAAAAATAATGCCATGCAATATTTTTTAAATGCTGCTGTGTAAATAAGAACTGTACCTTGAGATATTGATTGAAGTTGATAAAATCACAAAAATTCTCAGACTGCAGAGTTGCTCTGTGTCCCTTCTTAGCAGCTCAGCAAAGATCAAAAGTTTTGGGTATCAAGGTGCTAGGACAACTGCCTGAACTAAGTGAGGGCTGCTCCACTCTGGGTTGTGTAGATCTCTTCTTCCTTTGGGGCAGATACTAGTTGAGACCCTCCATTAGTCATACCTTAAGGCATTGGGGAAAAGGGGAGGTAGTGAATGAATTTCAACAGGTTTACACAGTATATAAGATAAACTAAAAATCAAACTGAAGCAGCATATTTGTGCCACTATAAAGGGCTTAGGGAAGACTTGTAGGCAACCTTGTGGTCAAGGTCCATAGAATCATCAAATGTTAGTGCAATAGATAATCTTAGAGATTTTTTAGTTCAACCTCCCTCATTTTACAGATAAGGAAACTGAGGTCTCTGCTTAAAAAGAGAGTAACAAGGGAAATAGTAACAAAACAAGATAAATCGCATATCTTTAATTCTGACACACCTTCTCCTTGCCATGCTAATATGACATCAAATTAAGCAGCATCAACTTTTTCATCCTTGCCCTTGAAACTCTTCCAATTGACCATAGCCAGGAATTTACCTTAGGACAAAAAGAGGAAGTAGGTCAGGACTCTCAGGAATAGATTAAAAGCTGGGCTTTGAGGGATCCTAAAATACAATATATCAATGTGCTAATGGATCTGTGATCTTGTTGATTCAGGAGCTCTCTCCAATGATGCATCTCATAACTTGTGTATGCCAGCCTATCCTATGTAGCCCTCATCCATACCTTTCAATAAATGCACCACAGCAGATACATTCTAACAGACCACCAACTTCTTCTAATTCTATTGACATTATGCAGATTCTCATGCTGTCCACCTTTATCTCTTACTTTTCCCCTCTGTGTCCAATTTATCTTTTTGTTTCTGATGATAACCTTGGAATTCCTATTTCTAATTTTTTCATTTGTCATAGATTATGACCAATTCACACCTCACCATCCCTCTTCTGATGATCCTCAAATTCAATTTTTTGGAGTTTGCAGCATTTTTTGACTCAAGAAAACTGCTGATGCTTAAAAAAATGGGCCTTATTTTTCCTTCAAGAAGAAACTCTAGGGGGCAGCTAGGTGGTACAGTGAATAGGCACTGGCTCTGGAGTCAGGAGGATCTGAGTTCAAATTCAACCTCAGACACTTAATAATTGGCCAGCTGTGTGACCCTGGGCAAGTCAGTTAACCCCATTGCCTTAAATAAGTAAAATTTTTAAAGAAGAAACTCTGATTCTCTCTCTCTCATTTCTGGGCTTACTTCACTGTTTATTGGCACTGTCTGTTCAAAATAGGTATATTGTATTAATGTATAGGCTCTCTTGGCAAAACCATCCAAATCAAAGAAATACTCCAATGCTTATTATGTAAAGATGGTGACCCTGAGTTCTTGAAGGCTATTCCAGAGGGACCTTAGCCCTATTGTGCTGTAAAGACTTTTAGTATAGTCCTAGTAATAGACTAAATCTTTTTTAGGACCAACCTAGGCAAGTAGAGCATCACTATTCCATAGAATGACCATTTGGTAGTGAATCCTTTGCACTTGGAAAACCATAGTAATGATTGGGGACTTTAAATATTTAAATATCTGAAGGCATTCTCTCTGCCAAAAGCAGAACAGTTAATAATTGCTTTCTTGTCTTAATGACAATTTTACTCTTCAAAAAGTAGAGGAAGTGCTATTTCCTAAAAGTAAGAACTCAAAAGCTATGAATAAACAGCTCTCCAAAGATGAACTACAAATTGCCAAGAACTCTATGAATTATTTTTCTATATAATTTTTTAAGTTTTTTTTTCTTTTGCAAGGCAATGGGGTTAAGTGGCTTGCCCAAGGCCACACAGCTAGGTAATTATTAAGTATCTGAGGCCAGATTTGAACCCAGGTACTCCTGACTCCAGGGTCTGACTCTATCCACTGCACCTCCTAGCTGCCCCCTATTTTTCTATATCATTACCAATACAAGAAATACTGAGTTTTTAACCTCATATATAACAAATTTGCAAAGATGATAAAAGGTAGAAATAGTCAATATTGAAGAGTGTGAAAATAAAGGCATGCTAATATAATGTTGATGACTCTTTTAATTTGATCTACCCATTTGGGAAAGAAATTGGAATTATATTTTTAAAGTAGTGTTCAAACCCTTTGTCCCAGAGATCCTAATTCTAGGCATATGTCACAAGTTGATAAAATCCAAAAAGATAATCCCTTGTATGCCAAAATACTCATATCAGTAATTGTAGTAGTAGCAAAGAATTTGAAACAAAGTGATGCCAACGATTAGGGAATAATTAAGCAAATTGTGTCATATGAATGTCAAAAATGTGCTATAAGAAATTAATTTGAAGGATTCAGAGAAATATGGAAGTGTTGTATGAAATTGTATAGAGTGAATCAAATTAGTAAATCAAAAAAAATCTGTCTTCCTCTTTTGTTGTAGAGGTGAAGAACCATAGGAGTAGAAACCTGCATATATTCACAGATGAGCTCAATGAATTTGTTCTGCATAAATCTTATGCCTCCCTTTAACAAAGGAAGACTCACTCATGATGGGATGAAGAGAGGTATATCTGAAAATAACTTATGTAAAAGCAAAAGGCATTGATAAGACATTGTTTTCCAATTATATACAATAGTAGTTTCTACCTATTATTTTTTTGTAAGGTTTTGAATTTTACACTTTTTCCCCCACTCTCCCTGCCCTCCCTCTCCCCTCCACAGAAGGCAATCTGATAATCTTTACATTGTTTCTGTGCTATGTATTGATCAAAATTGAATATGTTGAGAGAAAAACATATCCTTGAGGAAAATATAAATATTAAAGATAGTTTATGCAGTACATTAGATAACTTTTTTTAATTGAAGTTAATAGTCTTTGGTCTTTGTTTAATTTGTTGGTCTTTGGTTTTTGTTTAAACTCCATAGTTCTTCCTCTGGGTACAGATGGCATTCTCCATCTCAGATACCCTAAAATTGTCCCTGCTTATTGCACTGATGGAATGTGCAAGTGCATTAAGGTTTCATCACCCCCATGCTGCTGTTAGGGTGTATTATGTTCTTCTGGTGATAAGATATTTTTCAAAAGGGTAGCAAAACCATTGAATGGAACTGCTATTCTGGATCTAATTCTTCCCTACTGGAAGAACTATTTTCAGAAGGTAGAAATTATCAGAACCTTGGAGGAAGGTGAGCACAGCATCTTAGAATTTATGACTGAGTAGAGTAAAGCTGATCATAGTATGATATGTATTCTAGAATTTGAGTGAACAGATTTCAAAAAGTTCAGAGAAAGAATTGAAAGGATCCCACACACTAAAATTCTACAGGAGGTGTCAAACTAAAAAGCAGGGGAGGAAACTACTTATGGGTAATTATCCATGTTATATACTAAAAAGAGTAACTATAATTCAAGAAGAAGAGCAATGGAGACACCTAGAAGTCTAGAAGGACAAAATTCAAGAAAAGATTCAGTACTAAAATCTCTGACCTTGAATATCTCTAACAATGTCTAAAATTTAGGCAACAATAGAGAGGGACTCGAGATCTAAACTCAAGGGACAAATTTGGTGTCTTAGGTAACATGAAAAATTAGTGAGATGAAACCCAGGACTAGAATATGATTCTACTAGATTTCTTACAGAAAGTTTTTTTAAAGGGGTATGTATATTAAGAAGATATTCTCTTATGAGATATGAAGAAATTTACGAATCAGAATGAGAAAGAATATGAACATGGGTGAAAATCAATGGAGGAAGAAATTGAAGTGATTTTTGTCATTGAGGCATACTGTAGACCACCTGAACATAAAGAAGATATAGATGAGTTAGGGGAAAATAATCATAAACCTGGCACAAAGAAATGAGATATTATCCAGGCATCTGCAGGAGTATTGTATCTGTTGAAAGTAGAGCAGCACTTAATTATTTTTTGACTTGCCTTAGTGATAATTTTATATTTCAAAAGGTGACAAAACAACAGAGAAATTGTATTCTGTATCTGATTGTTACCAAAAGGGAAAACTGGTTTCTGGACTGGAAATTATGGGAAACTTTTTTGGAGGAGAGTGAAAGAAGACAGGAAAACTGGGTATCGACTGATTGGCACCTAAATTTTGGGAAAGCAGACTTCAAAGCCTTCAGAAGAAGGTAGCTAGAATCTGGTGGACTAAAATTCTATAAAGGAATTCAGTACAGAAAGGATAGGAAATTTTCAAGAATGAAATATATAAATGTAAAAGGAAACAGCTCCAATAAGGAAGAAAAAGAGGAGTTGTCTCAAGAGAGTAATTTATATCCATTTGGACCATCATGTCATCTGTAAAAAAAAAAAGTTAATTGTGTTTCTCATTTGCTTGTCTTTATTCTCTCAATTTCTTTTTCCTTTTATTTTCTTCTAATTAGTATTTCTAGATCTATATAAAATAGTAGTGGTGATAATAGATATCCTTGTTTTACATGGATCTTAATAGAAAGGCTTGTAGTTTATTCCCATTACAATAATGCTGGGTCTTGATTTTAGATAAATACTACTTACCATATAAAACGAAGATCAATTTATTCCTATATTTTCAGCTTTTTAAATATAGAAATAATTGTTGAATTTTTTTAAAGTTTTTTTGTATGTATTAATAAAATCATAGGATTTTTATTACTATTAATGTGACCTGTTGTGTTGTTGATGTTTTTACCTAATATTTTATCAACACTCTATGATATAAATTAAATCTAATCATAGGATGTGATTCTTTATATGACATTGTAGCCTCTTTGCTAATATTTTCTTCAATATTTTTGTCTTGATAATTGTTAGTGATATTGGTAAAAGGAATTTCCATATTTGGAGATTCCTATACTAATGAAATGATAGGTCTAGTTTCTATTCCAGATTCTATTCTTATCTTTTTTTTTCTTATGCTGTTAATTTTGGTGTTTACACTTTTGTAAGAAGCCATACATTGGGTCAGCTAGGTGGCGCAGTAGACAGAGCACAGGCCCTGGAGTCAGGAAGACCTGAATTCAAATCCTACCTCAGACACTTAATAATTGCCTAGTTGTGTGACCTCAGGCAAGTCACTTAACCCCATTGTCTTAAATAAAATTTATAAAAAAGAAAAAAAAAGAAGTCACATTTCATTTATTAGTTCTATTAGCATGCAATATGGAAAGTAGTTTGAAAAAAATCTATTTTTCTTCATTTGTTGTAAATTTTCCTTTTTCCTTTTTGATATTGGCAATTTGATTTTTCTCTCTGTGAAAGAATCAGTGTTATTATGTTCTATTTTATTAATTTCTCAGCTCCAAAAAGGCTTTTAATTTTACTTCTAAATTCACTATTTGTTAGTGTTCATTTTTTTCTTCTAAATTTTGTTACTTTCTCTTTGATTTACAGAATTTCCATTCTGGTGCTTCTCTAAGTTTCTTGATTTGTTACTTTTCTAGTTTTTATTTTAAAATTTCACACACAATCCATTGATTGTTGTCTTCTCTCTTCTGTTTGGAGATATAGTTGGTTGCTATCTTTCATTATGTAAGAAAACCAAAATGACATCACTATGTTAGAGTCTTACTATGTTTCCCAGTTGGACATCCCAGGTCCAACAGTGACTAGTCTGATCAATATGAGCTTGGAATGCTCTTCCATAGGTCAGGCACAAATAGTTCATATGATCATTTGGGATGGATTCTCTAAATTTGTGGATCTTATGTTTATTTTGAGTTAATTCAACTCTGCCTTGCCCCTCGAGCACAGTACTTTCTTTAATGCAGGTTTGTCATGCTGGTCAGTCCTTTGCCAGTATATCCCATGCCATACAACAAATTTCCATGTTCTTCAGAGACCCTGAGAGTGTCCTTGTATGACTTCTGATCACCATGTGAGTGCTTTTCTTGCATGAGTTCTATATAACTTAGTCTTTTAGGAAAATATACTTTGGCATTTGAACAATATGACCAACCCATCAAAGTTGCACTCTCTGCAGTAGAGTTTGAGTACTTGGAAGTTTAGCTCAAGAAAAGACATCAGTGACTGCAGCCTTATCCTGCCAGGTGATCTTCTGAATCTTCCTAAGACAACCGAAATGGAAGGGATTCAGTTTCATGGCATGGGACTGGTTGACTGTCTAGGTTTTACAGGCATATAACAAAGAGGTCAGCACAGCAGCAATGTAGACCTTCAGTTTGGTAGTCAGTTTAATATTTCTTCTCTCCCACATTTTCCTTTGGAGCCTCCCAAATACTGAGCTAACTTTGGAAAAGTTATCAATGTATACATCCCTGGAAAGTATATTGTCAAAGTAAATCTACATTATTCAAAACTTTTCCATTTGGCATGAGCAATGGTTCCACATATGGATGGCTTGGAGCTGGCAAAGCACCTGTATTTTCTTGATGTTAATTGTAAGCACAAACAGCAGTTAATCTATTCATACCTTGTTGCATCTTAGCTTCAGAGACTGCATCCAATGTATAATCATTTGTAAACAAAAAATCATTTACCAACTCTTCTGATACTTTGGAGATTTAAATTCCCTCATGAACTACTTTGGCCATATCAAAAAAGTTTTGGTATATTATCTCATACTTGTCATTTTTTGGATGAAATATTCTTATTTCCACAATATGTCTTTAATGTACTAGTTTTTTCCAGAGTAAGTTATCTAATTTCTTTGTAAGTTTGTAACCTTGCTTCAAAGACCATTCATTGACTATAATTTTTTTACATGGTGGTCAGGAATGGGTGTGTTTAATATTTCTGCACTTGCTTGTTAGGTGTTTATTTCCTAACATATTGTCAGTTTTGTAAATGTGCCACAGCCATGTTGAGGGTATATAACATAGTCCTTTCTATTGCCATGTGGTAATTACCAAATATTTATCAGAGCTAACTTTAAAAACTACTTTTGGAGTTTTTAATTTTTTTCCAATTTATTCTTTCATTAGATTTGCTGAGGTCTAAAAGAGACACATTAAGATCACCAATACTTTTTTTTTTCAGTAAGGCAGTGGGGTTAAGTGGCTTGCCCAAGGCCACACACAGCTAGGTAATCATTAAGTGTCTGAGGTCAGATTTGAACTCAGGTACTCCTGACTCCGGGGCCGGTGCTCTATCCACTATACCACCTAGTCACCCCTGAGATCACCAATTCTTATAGTTTGACTATTTATTTCTCTCTATAATTTGATTTATTTTCCCTTAGGTATTTAAATATTAGCTCTTTCAGGATGTGTGTGTGTGTGTGTGTGTATACACATATTGATTTTAATTTCATTCTCTAGAGTTCCTTTAAGAGTAATGTTTTTTCTTTGGTTAATTTGATTAAAAAAAGAAGAAAATCAAATTATCAGCATGAAAAATGAAAAAGGTGAGTTTATCACCAATGGGGAAGAAATTAAAGTAATAATTTGAGCTATTTTGCCTAATTGTATGCCAATAATCTGATAACTGAAATGAAATGGATGAATATTTACAAAAATATAAATTGCCCAAATTAAAAGAAGAAAATAAATACCTATATAACCTCATTTTGGAAAAAGAAGTTGAACAAGCTATCCATGAATTACCTAAGAAAAAATCTCCAGGGCTATATGTATTCTACCAAATATTTAGATAACAATTTATTCCAATTCTATATTTGAAAAAATTTGAAAAATAGGTGGAATTATGCCAAATTCCTTCTATGACACTAATATAGTACTGATAACTAAACTAGAAAGAGTCAAAACAGAGCATGAAAATTATAGATCAACTTCCCTAATGAAAACTGTTGCAAAAATGTTAAATAAAATATTAGCAAAGTGATTACAGCTAGTTATCACTATGGATCATATAGCATAATATACTGTGATGAAGTAAGGATTAGGAATGCAAGTTTAATTCAATATTAGGAAAACTATCCACATAATTGACTATATCAATAATAAATCTCACAGAAATCGTATGATTATTTCAATAGATGCTAAAAAAACTTTTGACAAAATAGCTGCACCCATACTATTAAACACACTAGAGAGCATAAGAATAAATGGAGTTTTCCTTAAAACAATAAACAGTATCCATCTAAAACCATCAATAAGCATTATATGTATAGGGATATGCTAGAAGTTTTACCAATAAGATCAGGGGTGAAACAAGAATGCCTATTATCACCACTATTATCCAATATATTATAAAGCATCAGTCATCAAAACTGTTTAATACTAAGAAACAGAGTGGTAGATTGGTGGAATAGGTTAGGTTTAAAATAAACAGTGGTGGGGTGGCTAGGTGGCGCAGTGGATAGAGAAGCAGCCCTGGAGTCAGGAGTACCTGAGTTCAAATTTGGCCTCAGACACTTAATAATTACCTAGTTGTGTGGCCTTGGGTGAGCCACTTAACCCTATTGCCTAGCAAAAACCTAAAAATAAAAATAAAAAAAGTGGTAAATAACTATGAATGTAAATAATTATGGATGTAACTGTAGTAATAACTATAGTAATTTGCTGTTTGATAAACTCAAAGATTCTAGCTTCTGAGAAAAGAATTCGTTCTGATAAAAACTTCTAGGAAAACTGGAAGATAGAATGGCAAAAATCAGTCATATACCAACATGCCACACCCTATACCAAGATGAAGTCAGAATGGATCTAGGATTTAAGACATAAAAGTTGATACTATAACAATTAGGAAAATAAGGAATAATTTATCTGTCAGATTTAGGGAAAGGGGAACATTTTATGGTCAAGGAAGAACTAGAGAACATTACAAAATAAAAATGGATAATTTTGATTAGAGTAAATTGAAAAGTTTTTGAGGCAGCTAGGTGGCACAGTGGATGGAGCACTGGGTCTGGAGTTAGGAGGACCTGAGTTCAAATCCAGCATCAGATACTTAATAATTACCTAGCTGTGTGGCCTTGGGCAGTCACTTAACCCTGTTTGCCTTGCAAAAAAGTTTTTTTTTAAATTCTAAAGTTTTTGCACAAATAAAGCCAATGCATTCAAGATTAAAAAGAATGCAGCAAGTTGGGGAACACTTTTTACAACTGGTGTTTTTAATAAAGAACTAATTTCTAAAATATATAGAGAACTGAGTTGAATTTATAAGAATACAAGTCATTTCCCAATTGATAAATGATCAAAGAATATGAAAAGGCAATTCTGATGAAGAAATTTATTCATTGTCATATAAAAATGTTCTAAATCATTATTGATAAGAGAAATGCAAATTAAAACAACTCTAAGGTACCACCTCACTCTTATCAGATTGGTCAATATGACTACAAAGGAAAGGATCATTGTTGGAGGAGATGTGGGAAAGCTGCATTGTTGGTAGAATTATGAACTGCTCCAACTTTCTGGAGCACAATTTGGAATCACGCCCAAAGGGCAATAAAACTGTTCATAATTTTGATCCAGCAATACCACTACTAGGTGTGTATCCCAAAGAGATCATAGAAAAAGGTAAAAATATCCACATGTACAAAAATATTTATAGCAACTCTCTTGTGGTGTCAAAGAATTGGAAATTGAGGGGATGTCCATCAATTAGGGAATGGCTGAACAACTGTTGTATATGAATGTGATGGAGTATGAAATCATGAGGGATGGAACTTCAGAATAACCTGGAAAGACTTGCATGAATTGATGCTGGGTGATGTGAGTAGAATTGTACACAATAACAGCAACATTATGTGAGGATTAACTATGATGAACTCGCTCATTTCAGCAATACAGTAATGAAAGACATTTCTAAAAGACTTGTGATGGAAAATACCATCCATAACCAGAGAAGGAACTATGAAGTTTAAATATAGACCAAACATTATCTTCCATTTTTAAAGGTTGTCTTATGTACTATGCTTTTGTCTCCCTTTAATAATGTTTTCCCCTTTAATATGGATTTATATTTAACATAGTTACACAGGTATAACTTTTATTATATTGTTTTCTGACAGGGGAGGGGGGAGGGAAAGGAGAGGGAGAGAAAAATATGAAACTCAAAACCTTACAAAAATAATTGTTGAACAGTATCTTTGTATGTATTTGGAAAAATAAATAAAATGTAAAAAAGAGCAATGGTTTTCCTTATGCACCTCTTTTAACCTTGTCTATTTTCATCATCCTAGACTATCATTTCTTCATTTGTTTTTTTTATTTGCCTAAAGTATTACAAATTGTACTTTAGTCTCACTCTTTAAATATGTGGGAACCTTTATATTTCAAGTGTTTTTCTTATATACCACATTTTGTTGAATTCTATTTTCTAATCCATTCTATTATTCTTTTCCATTTTATAGGTAAATTCATCCCATTCATGTTAAAATTATGATCACTAATTGTGTATGTTCCTTCATTATATATCCTTTTATATTTTTTCCATCTTTACAAAGAATTAGGTGGTAAAAGAGAAGGAAAGTGATCCCCATCAATGATCTCTAATTGAAGTGACGTGTTTCTAATTCATTGTTCATCCTTTCAGCTGATACAAACTCCAATAACTGATTCATATGTATGTATGTGTTTGTGTGGGTCTGTCTGAATGTGTGTCTGTGTAGGTATGTATGTATGTATGTATAATATATAGGCACATATATATGATATATATTTCTTTTAATCTCCCTTCTGATGTCATAGTTTGTTTCCTCATAATGATTCCCTCCTCAGTTCTCCATTCCTTTGTAAATCTTTCTTTTATCCTTGTCTTTCCTGTTTCTTTGATGAACTTAATGAATTTCTTTTTTTTTTAGGTTTTTTTTTTGCAAGGCAAATGGGGTTAAGTGGCTTGCCCAAGGCCACACAGCTAGGTAAATTATTAAGTATCTGAGACAGGATTTGAACCGGGGTACTCCTGACTCCAGGGCTGGTGCTTTATCCACTGCACCACCTAGCCACCCTTGAACTTAATGAATTTCTAAGGCCAACTTTTTCTATGTGTGTTCACCCCTCCTTTACTCTATGCCTATATCCTCTTCTTCCTCCTCAAATATAAGAAATAATAAGTTCTACCTATGATTCTTCCATTCTTTTCTAATATATTCCTTTTCTTTACCTTTTCTTTATTCTCTAAGGCCAGAATAATATAAAGTCATCTACTGTCTATTCACTCTATCTATATTAAACTTCACTCTGTGGCAATTAAATACAGAATTCTGAGAGGACAGTTGTCTTGTCTTTTCCTATTACGATGTTAGCACTTCAATATTGTTTAGACCCTTGCAATAGCTCAAATATGTTTGTTTGTCTTGACACTTATGTTTGCATTTCAAAGTCTCTACTCAGCTCTGGTCTTTTCATCAGAGATGCTTGACAATCCTTTATTGCATTATTATTTTTTTCCCTGTAGGATTATACTCAGTCTTGCTGAGAAAGTTATTCTTGGTTGTAAGCCTTAATCTTTTTTTCCTTTGCAATATAATTTTCCAAGATATTAAACATGAAGGGGAGGCAGTGGGATCCTTGTGGGAGAGGTAGTCAAACTATTGTAGACATAATTACACGGGATACCTTACATGTGGACTTTCTGAGCAGTAGGAGGCTAGACAAAGTGGCCTTCTTAAATGTCGATGCCTCCTGATCTTCAAGTTGAGATCCTGGTAGCCTCAGGCTGTGCATATGAAGCAGACAGGTATAGATGGTTCTACAAGTCAGATACCTGATGGGGAGGTGCTAGTAAGATGACATGTGCAAAATACTTTATAATGCTTAATCATTATGTGTATGAGTTTAAGCTTATATTAAATAATACATTGTAATCACAGGAATAAGAATCTTCTTCAGGCATGTTGCTGTCACTCATGAACATTTAGTTTTAGATTCTAAGTCCTAAAATCTGATCTTTTCCTCTCCTTTAACATCACATCCCAGTATGCCATCAAGTCCTGTTAATGTGATCTTGGGGCATAGGTGTGCTGGAATCAGCTCATGCCACCCTATGATGACCAGTTGTTAAATTTTCAATTTTCAATGAGTTTTATACCTCTGAAATTAGGAAATGCCACAAATCAGGCCTTGACTTATTATTTTGTTCAATGTTAAGGAAATGATGGAGAAAATGTGTCAGTGCATTTTCAGAGAGTCTATTGTTAAACATTTAGTAGAACACCACTGTCTTTAGGGGGCACATAAAAAGAACACATAACTCTCAGGGAAAAAGGGGTGATGACAGTGCTATTGTTCACTGCTTTGGACAGATAGAGACATGTTCAATTCTTCATTTTAGGAAGATATTGATAACCTGGGGAGTATCTAAAGGAGGGAAATTGGAATTGGGTTTTGGGGCCATATTAAATAAGGAACAATTGAGGGACCTGGGAAGGACTCAGAGAAGAGAAGACTCAGGGTTGGGGATTATAGCTGGGGAAAAACAGATTTGTTCTCTTTGGTCCCAAAGGCTGAACTCAGAGTAATGGGCAAAAGTTGCAAAGAAGCAAATTTATATTTGATGTTAAGAAAACAAAGGAATTTCCTTGGGATAGGAAATCAAATAATGACCAGATAATGGATAAAAGATAGAACACTGGACCTAGAGTTAGAAAGCCCTGGGTTCAAATGTGACTTTGACTTCTTAATAACTGTGTGACCTTGTGTAACTCATGTAACCACTGTCTGCCTCAGTTTCCTCAACTAAAAATGAGGATAATGGCATTACCTATCTCCTAGGGTTGCTATGAAGGTGAAATGAGATATTTGTAAAGTGCTTTAACAAAAGGTATATAGTAAGTGCTTAATAACTGCTTGTTTCCTCTTCCTTCCAGAAGGAAATCTTAGGTATGGATCTAGATAGATAGGTAGATAGGTAAACATTTACCTACTTATTAAGTGCTGGGTATTGTACTATTGGGGATACAAACGTCTTACCCTCAAGGGTACTAGACAGGAGGGAAAGGTTTGATTTCTGGCTAGAGAAGACAAAAGTGTCTATCAGAGCCAGGAGGAGTTAGGGGTAGAGTACAATTTGACATGTTTGTAAATTGAATTTGAGTGAGGGGATGCTGTGTTAAATCATCAGCCTCACTTTCTCCTCCAGAGTCATCTGAGTCCAGTGACCAGACATGAATCAGGACAACTGGAGATGGAGTGGGAGACTTTGGATTTTTAAAGTTAGGGCCTTTAATAGCTCTCAGTTTGACTGAGGCAACAACTATTCAATGATTAAGGCAGGTAAAAAATGAAGTGAAGCAAAAAATGGCCTTTTTTACATAGTCAAAAAAAATATATATCAATCCAGGAGGGAAGTCCCTCAGGATTTCTATCCATTACAGAAATAATTGCTATTTGCACTTACTCCATGTGACTTGTTCAGGGTCATACAATTAGTATCTGAGACATAATTTGAACTAATGTTTTTCTCCTGACATTAAATCTAGGGATTTATCTATTATAGCAAGTATCTATCTTTCTCTGTTTTTCTGTCTATTTACAGATAGGTCAACCTATTTAGACATATCTGTAATTTGTGTGTGTGTGTGTGTGTGTGTATATATATATATATATATATATATATATATATATATATATGATAGCTATAATATCAAAAATATCCCTATTATATAGCATATATTTATCTATAATAGAGATATCAAATAGATAAAAAATAAAAGCCTTGAGAAGAGCAATGCTTCTATCATCCTGGGGAGCAACTCTAGGAAAAAGGGACAAATTTTTTTACCTAGTTTTCAATTTCTTTGAGAATAAAGGACAAGTAGCAACTTACATGAATAATCGGAGCTTCCCCACCAATAACCAGTTAGCATTTCTCTCATTCCCTCTCCCCTTCCCTTCCCTCCTCTCTCTGTCTTTCTCTATTTCTACCTTTGTCTCTGTCTCTTTCTGTCTGAGTCAGTCAGTCAGTCTGTCTGTCTGTCTGTCTGTCTCTCTCTCTCTCTCATTCCTTCCCTGTGGATCCTCTGCCCAAGGGAATGTAAATTTTGATTACTGAAACCTGCTAAGTTATCTTGGGATTTACAGGCCCCAAATCACTCTGACTCTCATTGATTGGACAACAATAGGTCCCAGGCCAAGCTCCACTTGGTCATTGTTTGGGCCCTGATTGAATGAATGTAAAGTGAATGTAAATAGAAATTATTTCTGTTTTGTTCAAAAACTCTGAGTATCTATCCTTCCCAGATTGTTTTTTTTTAATATGCAAAAAAGGCCATTTTTTGTTTCATTTCTTCCTCACCTGCCTTAATTGTGGAATAGGGAATGAATGTTGCTTCAGTCAAACTAGACCTGGGAAAGATCTTATCTTAAGAAGTTCAATGTCTCCTACTGCATCCAGGGCCATCTCCAGTCATTCTGATTCTTATTTGGACCCAAATATTCAGTGAGAAGGAAAAAGTGAGACTGGTGATCATTGCACAACACTCCCCTCACTTAAATCCAATTCACTTCCATGTCATAGCATCACCTCCCTGATGTCATGGGCCTCTTCCAGCACACAGGACAAACAATAACAACAATCATATAATCTATTTTTAGAGTAGATCTTATCTATATATTCAGATGGAGATCTAAAAATACATATAAATATAGATTGGTATCTTTATAAATATCTCTGTGAATATATGACTCTAGTGATCATCAAATCTAATTTTGACAGTTGTATAAAGAATGGGTTGGAAGGAGAAGAGGATAGAATCAGGGAAATCAGTTACGAGGCTAATAAAATAGTTGTAGATGTATGTAGATGTGTGTAAATATACACATATTATTGTCATCCATATACAGTTGTAATTATATTTTATTAGCATATATTCACAGACAATTATATTTTGTTAACATTTCTATTACATATGCAATTGTATTTTATTAGCCTCCTAACTGGTCTCTCTGCTTCCATCCTCTCCTCTTTCCAACCCGTCCTTCACACAGCTGCCAAAATAATCTTCCTAATGCACAAATCTGACCACAAGTCCTGGTTGACCTTTTTCATTAGCAGTGCCTTCTTGAGACTGTGATGATTCACTTCTAGTTTCCAAGCATTTCTAATGTCTGAACTTCTATTCATGGAACTTAGGCTAAATGACAGGCAGAGCCGATATGGTCATTTTTGTTTTTGTTTTGAGTAATGTTCTTGGAACTACTAGTGCCACTCTTCTTTGGGGAGACTAGACTCCTTTGATAATCTGAAGAAATTATTACAATCAATCTGGCTTGTTACCCTCACTTTTTGCTTCCATGTTTTTGTCAAAACTTAACTATGTGCATATTCATAAATTTGCATGTCAAAAAGGAAAGTGATTTTTTTCCCCTCTCATTACAACTTTTACAAAAGGCTTAGACCTTTTTGGCCCTCCATTCAAAGATTGCAGTAACTTCCAACAAGGTCATCATCAAGGTATGTTTTTTCATACTCAAGTTAAGTAGATACTCCAACCTGCATTAACTGCCTCCATCCCATATTCCTGACTATATATCATTCTTAGGTTAATTATAAGAACCATCCCATCATGGGTTTCTCCCCAGACAACAGGTACCTACATCGGAGTCTGATGAGGCTCTTGGATGTTTGCCAAGTTGAGTTGCCTCAAAGACTGATCATGAGTGCTTAAATGATAGTCCATTAGCTCAAGCATGTGCACCCTGGCCAATTAGCATTTTAAAATCTTCAATAACACTTGAAGATCAGGGGCCTTACTGGTAAGGAGTAATGTCAAAAGCTGAAATATTTCTCTAAATAAGCAAGAGGAATCCAGTCTCAAGTTTCATTACTGCCAAAAACACATCCTGCAACCCTTACATGAACACTGGTATTTGTATAGACATGGAAAAGGTTGTCAGAAGAGCAAGAACTCAAGAGGAGTTACTACCAAGGATGATGCAAGCATTGCTATTCTCAAGGCTCATAGATTCAAGTTCTGGGCTATCTCCGTCAGAGTCTGAGAGGAGATGGTGGTCAAGATGATGGTAATAATTTGACTTTCTTGGCACATAATTAAATTAGACTGGCTTGCCTGTTCTCTGTGATCAGGTACTTGTTGAAATTATTCTTTTTCTTTTAAAGCTCAACTAAGCTATCATTTCTTCCATCAAACTGCTTTTGATGACTTCCTTTTTGAATTTCCTGAGAGTACTTGGATCTTTCCTTTTCCCTCACATTCTACCTTGTTACATTGTCTTATTTACATATATGCTGTAAATCTTGTCTCTTTAGACTATAAACTCCCTGAGGCCAGGGAGTGTGCTGTTATTCATATTTTTTATCTTTAATGCTTATACAAGAGATTAATAAATGATTATTGAATTGAACTGAATTAATTTGACCTAGTGGAAGATGTGATTTTCATGAAGAAAGACTCTGATCTTAGGATGGCAAAACAAACAAAAAATTGGTTCCTGTTTCTTCAAATACTGTTGCCCCTTTTCCATTATTAGTACATTCAATTCTTTTGCATGTTAGCACATACAATCCATTGACATCTAAGAATTCTTAATTTTGGGACCACAGATCCCCAAGGGTTGTATGGATAGATATTAGTGTATTTGTGAATTTGGATGGCAAAACTATTTTTAGGATCATCTCTAGACTTTAGTAAAAAAAAAAAAAGGAAAACTTCCCTTATCCATATCTATATATAATACCTCCTATTCTCCTTTAATTTTTTTTTGTTTTGAACTTTTATATTCAGGTCACATATCCTCTGGGAACTTTTATGGTATAGTGAGTAAAAAGTTGGTCTGAATCTAATTTCTGGCAAATTCCTTGCCAGCATTCCTATCAGTTTTTTGTCAAAAAGAGGATACTTCTCCATATCTATTGTTTCCATTGAACTACTTTCTTTTTAAAATAAGAACCAAATGATTTTGAAGATTAGTGATTTGGAATGTATTTGAGTTCTGGTTCCATAGTTCCTCCAAATGAAAAGGTAATTGTTTTGACTAGAGAACTTGGAATGGACCAGATGAAAAGGACCTTGCTTCCTTCATGACCAAAGCAGCTGAATGAATTAGACTTGTCTGAGACTTAAAGCAGAAGCATGGTGACAGAAAGCTGGCCTTGGAGATGGGGAAATGTATGACATTGGCCATAGAGTGACTTACACTCAGTTCCTTGAAACTCTCTAAGACTATAAGCTATCAAATAGTACTATGGGAAAAGTGCTAGTTCTAGAAGGAGAGATTTTTTGGTGGTGGATGTTGTTCAAATAAGTCTAACTCTGACCAAATTTGGGGTTTCTTGATAAAGACAGTAGAGTGGTTTGCCATTTCCTCTCTGCAGCTCATTTTATAGATGAGGAACTAAGATAAACAGGGTTAAGTGATTTGCCTAGGGTCACATAGTAAGTATCTGAGGCTGGATTTGAATTCAGGTCTTCCTTGACTCAAGACTTGGAGTTCTAGCTACTGCAACACTTAGCTGCTCATAGAATGAGAAGACCTGGATTCAAATACCTCTAATATACACTACATGGATAACCCTGGTCAAATAGTTAACTTCTATGAGCCTCACTTGCCTTATCTGTAAAATGGAAAAGTTAGAACCACTTCTGTGGTTCCTTCCAACTCTAGATGTATAAGCTTAGGTTGGTCTCTAATTACTGAAAGCTTTCTCTGAACCAATGAAATTATACAACTGGTCTTATTATCATGGGTCTGATTTAGGTGTAACCTTGTTCCCACCTGAACTGAGTGAATGACCATTAGTCACTTAGCAATTTGACATATTGAGGTGTAGTGGAAAGAGGCCTTATCTTAGAGTACAAAAGGTTGGGTTCAAATCTAGAGTCTGCTGTATTAATTTTCCCTTTTGACTTTTGAAAATTCACTTTAACTCTGAGTCTCACTATTCCCACATGGACCAAGAGGATATTAATACCTGCCTTTCCTATCTCACAGTGTTGTGAAGATCAAATGAAATGAGATAATAAAGATGAAAGCATTTAGAAAAACTCTAAAATGGTAAACATCCACAAGCTATCATTATTACCCTGAGATCCCATCACATTAGAGTAGCATAGTTTGTAGGCTTTCAGCTTCTGACTGAGCATGCAGAGGACCTGATGGGAGAGAGACAGAAGAAAGTCCAAGAAGTAACCTTCCTCCCCCCAACCCCATCCTTGTCTTGGAAGAGACAAGAGAATGCTATTTGCCAGGTTGTTTGGGGAACTTTCTATTCAGAGGATGCCTTGTAGGGTGTAATGGGGAAGGTTCATATTAGTTGTTGGTTGTTGTTATGTTATTTGTCCTTCATTCATTTTTTTTTTTTTTTTTAGTTTTTTGCAAGGCAATGGGGTTAAGTGGCTTGCCGAGGCCACACACCTAGGCAATTATTAAGTGTCTGAGGCTGGATTTGAACTCAGGTACCCCTGACTCCAGGGCCAGTGCTCTATCCACTGCACCACCTAGTCGCCCCCTGCGCCACCTTAGCTGCCCCGATTTGTCTTTCATTCTTGAAGAGGATCATGACATCATGGAGGTGACAACATGACATGCAGGTGAATTGGATTTAAGTGAGGGGGGCCTGTGCAAAGTCACCAGCCTCATTCTTTCCTCTGGACTTATCTGGGTCCAGTGACTAGATATGCATCAGGACATCTAAAGATGGCTCCAGATGGATGCAGTGGAAGACCTTGACTTTTTTAAGCTAAGGTTTTTCCCAGGTTTCACCACCAGAGAGGAGCACCCCCAAAAGGGACCCACAGTTGATAAAACTCTCTAGGTATGATTTCCTACCTACCAACCCAATTGCTCCAAAGACCCATTTGGTCTTTCTAAGAAACTAACTTTGGGTATAGGGTGAGTAGAGGGAACTTGATTCTTATAATTTCCCTAATCTCTTCCCTTGAGACAAGTGGGTGATGAAGCAGATAGAATGTTAGACCTGAGTTCAAAGATAGCTTCAGGCACTCTACGAGCTGGGTGATACTGGACAAGTCACTTAATCTCAAACCTAATGTTTTCTGAACTTTAACTAGCTAGCTGTTGTTGTTGTTGTTGTTGTCATTCTCCTCCTCGTCAGACTCAAGCAGCCTTGGTGGTATCCATTCTCAGAAAAACCTTGTACGGAATCTGTTTTTCAGGTGTTTGAGTCCAGCCCACCTGACCACCCCCCCCAGCTGCTTTGCTGTTCACCAGCCTCATGTGCCCAGCAGGCCTGTAAAAACTAAGAGTACATGATAAAGTAGCTATAAGGTTTTATGGGCCCACTATTCGGGGGACCAGTGTATACAATGTGAATGACACCAGTGTCTTATGAGTAAGGTTCTGGGTTTAGGGGTCCAACAGCAAGCTGTGGGTGAGAATGAGAAGCAGTCCAGGGGTATTTGGAGCAGGTGGGTCATGCTCCTTTTGAATGGGCCACTCCACAACATGGCCTTGACTACCTTCTTATAATTAGGTAAGGTAACTTCGACCTGCCTGGAAGAAAGAAAAAGAAAGAGAGGGAACAAGAAGGAAAAAAAGAGATAATGTAGGAGAAAAAGGAGAAATTGAAATGGCTAAGGGGATTGCAGATGGAGCAGGTAAAAGACTGCAAGAGTTTTTCCAAGATTGATAATGACAATGTCACGGTAGTATAGCTATATTTTTCTTCAATAACCAGTGCGCTCCCTATACTGAAGTAATTACCACCCTTCCAGGACTTCATTTTGAGGGGGCACAGATTTTGGGGCTTCCCACACTACATTAGTGGAGGGAGCACTAGCCTTGGCAACTGGACAGATTTTGCCTATGACTCAGAAAAGGACTGTATCTATGCTGTCCAAGGACCAGACCAGTTAAGTTACTACAGAGTTAGCTTCATTGTGGGGGACTCTTGACCACAGAGATCTTTGAGACTATTTACTAAGTTATAAAGGAGTTGCAATATGCACTAGGAGAGGGAGAGCTCACACCAGTAAAATCACAGATCCTGGAAATATTAAGATAACAGTTGAATTTGCACAGAAAAAGACAAAAGAGGCATTTATATTAAATTTTTAAAAAATCAGATTGCTTCTCTTTCTTGAGGAGACACTTTTGTTTTCATTTTATCTTCACTTTTTCTATGATGCCTAGAGGACTGAAAAGCTGAAAATGAACCAGTCCTGTCTGCACCTCTGAGATAGGACAATATAATTGTTACAGCTTACATTTTTAAAGTGTTTTGAAGTTCATAAAATAATTGACTTAGGGCAGGAAGAACTTTCAAGGTCGTTTAATTCAATCATCTCATTTTGCAGATATAAAAAGATGAATGACTTGACCACAGTCACCACATTCGTGATAAACAGTTGTGTCAAGGAAGGAGAGGTTAGGTGCTGTAGTGGATAGAATGCCAGACCTGGAGTCTTAGAAGACTCATTTTTTCGAGTCAAAACTGGCCTCAGATACTTACTGGTTTGTTTTCACTTAACCCTGTTTGCCTCAGTTTCCTCATCTGTAAAATGATCTGGAGAAGAAAATGGCAAACCATTCCAGTATCTTTGCCAAAAAAAAAAAACCCAAATAGGATCATGAAGAGTCATATACAAGAGAAACAACTGAACAGCAGAAAACAGTCACAAACTCAGCAGTGTAGTTCACTGAAAGAGCACTTTGGAGCCAGGAAAACCAGATTCAAATACTGCTTCTGATGACTTGTATCACCTTGGGTCTCAGTTTCTTCATTTTTAAAAGGAGAGCATTGAGACCTTTCCCTAGGCTACATTCTCCAGTCCACCACCCCAGTACCTGCATAGGTAGAGCAAACCAGGGCTCTCTCCATTATACAGCAAGCTCTTATGGCATTGACTGTGGAGCAGTTTTTGAAGGCTTAGATCTCCTCAAGAGAACTTCCAAGTAAAGACATCACATCCTGATTGGTCTTCAGGAATGAAGGACAAATAATAACAATCACTATAATTCTCTAACCTTCCTTTCCTTTGCTCCTCATCTCCTAGCCCTAAAGATAGGACCTCGATGAATGTCTGCTTTCTGTAGCCATCAAGTTCAACTTCCTCATAAAGACTAACAGAATGCCTTCTGTGGGGGTGGGGGATTTGTAAAACTCAAAATAAATAAAATCTTTCTAAAAAAAATTCGAGGGGTAGCTATAGGTGGCTCAGTGGATAGAGCACCGACCCTGGATTTCAAATCTGACCTTAGGCACTTAATAATTGCCTAGCTGTGTGGCCTTGGGCAAGCCACTTAACCCCATTGCCTTGCCAAAAAAAAGTTCAACTTCCTTTATTCCCTTCAAAAATTTTGCAGTAGTTTTCTCAAGTGGTCCAACAATCAAAACCCCTTCTTCTATCTGAGTTTTTCCATTTCTTCTCGGCTCTGTCTTTACCACTCTCTTTGCTTTCTGTATAAGGCTTTTTGTCTTTGGAAGAGAGGACCTGAGCATCCATGTTTGAAAAAAAATTTTAGTAATTTAAACTATTGATTTCTCCCACTGGGTGGGTGGGGAGGAATCAGAGTTATAATTAGGAATTCTTTCACCTCTGGCAAAAAGAGTTGATGGGGGACAAGCAGGGGCAATAGAAGTACAGAAGACAGTCTGACTGCAAATGCAATCACACTGGGAGAGGGGTGGCTCATTCCTCAGAGTCTGATCTTTACTGCTATGGTGAATTGAGAAGGAAAAAATAGAGCTCAGGAAAAGGGAACCATAGCAACAGGACTTGGAGTGGCTGCCCAGGAGCAGTTGTATTTCATGTTGATATGGACTGGTTCAGAACCAAGGCCAGTAGTCACCGGTGAAAGCAGCACAACCTGAGGCAAAGCCCCATCTACCCTGCACTAGTTAACTCTGGTAGAAATGAAACCCAAACCATTTAGTGAACAGAAAGTAGTTGTTAGTTGTGCTCTACTCGGTCCAAGTGAGTGGGAAGGAAGAGGTTTGAGGCTGGCTAGGAGTTGAAAATAAGGGTTTCTGACAGGATCAGAGTGACTTATTGGGTCACAAAAGTTTATTGAACCTCTTTTCAATTTAGGGCGATTTCTGGGACTTCTCTCCTAGCACAAAAGGCAAAGGGGCCCCCTTCCACACTCTTCCTTAGTCACAAATAATTTGTCTGACCAGAATTTGACCCCTCAGGATCCTGGGGTCATGGACTAGGGGGTGATTAAGGAAGAACATTTGTTTACCTGAATTTAATTAACTTCTCAGTGGGATTAAGAAAGGCCTACAGAACCAGGGTAGATGATGCTCAATGTGCCTCAACCCCACCCCAAGGCAGCTCTGGGTTTATTTAACACCTTTGCCTCATTTCTCACCCATACCCTAACCTGGCCCCAGTTCTGAGATTCTCTAGCAGTATTAGGCCTTTCCTGGGCTACTTTTCATCTTCCCTATAGCTACCCCAGCTACTATAGGAGGCTAGGATACCTTTAGATGAGAGGATGCTTCATTTTTTAATGTGTTCTCTCTCCAGGAGAATGGGAAGAGCTATGCCAGGGAGACCTGCCACTTGCAGGTCTAAGCCAAGGGCCCAGTAATTGTTGTGCTATTGATCTGGAGATGGCAATTTCACAGCAGCCACTGAAGCTCCATGGGGGATCCGTATAGGGTGGTGATTATGTTGGGGAGGGACTGACTGCCAATAAGCCTCCGAAGTTCTAAGTGGGTCTGCACCCAGCAGGATCTCTTGGTGAGGGAGGTAGGATGGGGAGCCTGGCTTCAGAGACAGATCTCCAGGAATGGGAATGATGCCTCCCTCCTATTTGTGACTAATCAAACTTTCATTTAGCCTATGATAGGTATAGGATTCAAGTGGGGGGAAAGTAAATCTAGTTCATGGAGCCTAGAAGACACTGCAAGGGTTCACGGAGGGCCTTGGGGCAGGGAAAGAAGCCCAGGTGACCACACCCTTTTTCTAAGAATTGATCTTTCTTTCCTGTACCTTTTCTTAGTGACTAGTAGGGCTCTTTTATGATCTAAAGGTGGCATTTTCACCTGATGTGTCAAGCAAAACTCATTCCCATGGGGAAATAGCTCCACATGACAGGACTGTAACCCACTGGAAAGAATATCTGAAGAGGTGATTCATTCATCATCCCATTTAGGGCAGATCATTATCCATCAGTCATAATGATCTTTCCCTTCTTGAGCCTCACACAGCATCTTCTCTCTATTTCTCTGATCCATTTATCATTTATCATTTTGTACTATACATATTTGGCCCTGGGATCTAGAACTGGAAGATACTTTAGACATTATCTAGACTAGGGGTTCTAAGTTTGTTTTGGGAGTCTTGTGAAACCTATGGACCTCTTTTGAAATATATACAATATATGTAGGATTATAAAAGAAATCAATTATATTAAATATAGCTAACAAAATAGTTTTTAAAGTATATGTTCACAAACCCCAGATTAAGAATTCCTGATTGGACAATGTCCCCATTTTATGGAGGAGGAACCTGAGGTCCAGAAATGGGAAGGAAGTGTCCAGGGTCATGCAAAGCTTCTAAATAGCAGAATAAAAAACAACTCTTAAAAACTTTAATTAAAAATCTAAACAAAAATAAATTAAAACATAGAATCGATAGAGATACTCATATATATGCAAGGTAATTACAAAGTAATTTTGGAGAGGTTAAACACTAACAACTGAGAGGGATTTGGGATGACCTCTTATAAGAAAATAGCACTAGAGTTGAAGCCTCAAAGCCTATTCAGAAGAATTTGCAGTTTGTCTAAAAGTCAGTAGTGAACTTCTAAAGGTTTTTGAGTAGGGGAGTGACATAGTCAGACTGGCCCTTTAGAAATATTGATTTGTCAGCTCTGTGGAGGATGGATTAAGAGCAAAGAAATTAGAGGCAGGGAGGCCAGTTAGGAAGTGATTGCAACAGTCCAGGAAACATGGTACCTCCAAACAAATGTTTCTTGAATTCATGCAGAAAAATCTCATCAATTGCTGTACTTCTTATCTAATCTGGTTCTGATAACCGATTGATCATTCCCAAGATGATATTTTGAACAAAAAAACTGAAAATACTTCTTGCTTCAGCTCCTAACAGGGTTAACAACATTAACAGCATGATTGGCAATATGGAAAAAAACCCATGTTATCTAACAGGAGATCTGGGTGCCAGTGTCTCCTCCAACCACTGTTATAAATGTGTACACTTGGATAAGTCACTATAGGTTTGTGAATCTCGGTTGCCTCATCTGAAATAGCAATGTCAGCCAACTGTGAGTAAACAAGTATTTATCAAGGGTTTCTATGTTCCGGATAATGTGCTGAGGATATAAATACAAACAAAAAGAGAGTTTTTCACTCAAGGAGCTTATATTCTAATAGGAGAAGACAACCCATAAAAGGGGAACTGGAAAGCAGGAAGAAGAGACAAAGTGAGGAGGTATCCATTTGAAATGGTAGTCCAGAAAATAGGAGATGGCTAGTCTGGGCTCTTCTTCAGAATGGTGGTTCTCCTGAACTCCCTTTTAGCTCTAAGCTGTGTCCCTGACCACCTGGAGAACTCTTTTCACCTGGACAAATTGCAACTAATGTACAATTTACTTGATAAGGTCAATCAGGGAGGGCCAAGTGATGTGGGGTCTGTGGGAGGCGTTGCCAGGCCTTTGGGCAGAATACCCACAAGTACAGAAAAAAAGGAAGAAGGGAAGGAGAGAGAGAGAGAGAGAGAGAGAGAGAGAGAGAGAGAGAGAGAGAGAGAGAGAGAGAGAGAAAGGAAGGGAGGAAGAAGGGAAAGAAAGAAAGATGGAAGGAAGAAAAGTGAAAGAAACAAAGGAAGGGAAGGATGAAGGAAGAAGGAAGGAAGGAAAGAAGGAAGGAAGGAAGAATAGTGGTGTCACTTCTATTACTCATAAGAGCTTGATGTTTGTCTTTCATTCTTGAAGAACATGACATCAGCTCCTCTCTTGTTTCTCTCTTTTCTTCCTTCCTTCCTTCCTTCCTTCCTTCCTTCCTTCCTTCCTTCCTTCCTTCCTTCCTTCCTTCCTTCCTTCCTTCCTTCCTTCCTTCCTTCCTTCCTTCTTCCTTTCCTTTTCTTTCTTTTTTCTTTCCTTGTGGGTGCTCTGCCCAGGGACCTGGTGACATTTCTTGGGGTTCTCAGACCTTAAGTTACTCTGACTCTCCTTGATTGACCAACAATGGGTCTCAGGCTAAGCCCATTTGGGGCCCTGATTGGTTCAAAGTGAATGTAAGTAGCAATTGTTTCTGTTTCATACAGAAATCCTGAGGGTCTTCTCCTCCAGCTTAAAGTTTTTTTTAAGTGGTCAATTCTTGGTTTCTTTTCATCTCTCTCTTACCTAACCTTAAGCATTAAATGGGTCTTTGCCTCAGTCAAACTATGACCTGGGAAAGACCTAGCTTTTACAATGCCAAGGTTTCCTACTACATTCAGGGCCATCTCCAGTCATCCTGATTCCTATCTGGTCACTGGACCCGGATGACTCTGAAGGAGAAAGTGAGCCTGGTGACTTGGCACAGCCCCCCCCCCCCATTCAAATTCAGCTTGTATGTCATGGCATCATCTCTCTGATGTCTTGGTCTTCTTTGAAATGAAAGACAAGCACCACCAATCATCAATCATCAAGTCCTTAATAAATTCTTGAGACACATGAAGGTTAAAGTGACTTACTTAGCTTGTGTCAGAAGAGGGATCTGAACCCAGGACTTGCTGATGCCAAAGTCAGCATGGGACTGTGCCAGGAAGATTACTTACTATGTTTTATGATGTTATGAAATAACGTAGTCCTCATCCCCTCTGATCCCCTTCCATTTGTCCCTTACCCTGTTCTCCATTTTTTTTGTGGCTTCCCTAAGTTTGCCCTTCTGGGTCCCCTTCTACAGCGATCTTTTCCTTCCCACCCTCCCTGGGGCAAATAGCATAATGGATCTACATTTTCTAGCAGTGGCCTTACTGAAAATTCTTTGCACAGTTTGGGGGTGGGGTGAAAGGGGGGGAAGGGAGATTGCAAAAGAAAATCTCATGTATTTTTGGTACCAGGGATAATAAGATAATTATGCAATTAGCAGTAATTTTATCGCTCCTGTAATTTCCTTTTAACAAGAGGATTTTTTTTTAGAATGGTGGGGGGGATGGGAGATGATTCCTGTTGTTGTTTTGTCTGCAGTGTCTGTCATCAGGAATTTGGCCAGACACCCACGCATTCCATGGGGAACCGGAGGCAGGGAGAGACAATGAGAGGGAGGGAGGGTTGGGGCATCCAGTCTCAGCTCCTTTTCCAGACTCTGATTGTCAGAAGGAGAGCTTATGTGGACTGCAGTTCTGGTCCCGCCTCTCCAATCCGACAGACTAGGGAATGAGGAGTGACACCCAGGAAAAATGATTTGAGAAGCTGGGAAGTTGCAGCTGGGCTCATCCATTAGACTTCTTCATCTGGAGGGGAGAGGGTGAAGTGCCTGCTGGGGTGGGTGGGTGAGGCCAGGGCCCCAGGGGGTCTTGCAGGGACCCTGGATCTGTCCAGCCCCAGCCCCAGGCCCAGGACTCAGGTGAGGTGGGTTCTGAGCTCTCTCCTCAGTGCTGCTGGCTGGTGGTACAGAGCTGCCAGTCAGCCCGTGGACTGATGCCAGGCAATTACCAAGCAATTCCAGGTGACTTCCTCCTCTTCCCCACTCCCACGCCTGCTGAGGGTTCCCCGATTTGGGGCCTGGCTGTGTAATCAGCACCAGGTAACCTGTGGGGACCCATAATTGCTAGGAAGTTGCCTGGGACCTTGCAAGGTAAGCACACATGGTGATTCTCCCAGACTCTGAGCAGGCACGTTGCCTTCCGCTGGGTCTTGGGGACTGGGGGTAGAGAGCTCTGTAGGGAGAGTTGGGTAAGCTGGGGACTGCAAGAGGAGAAGCTTCGAGAGCATCGCTGTAATAAGACTGCACTAATGGGCCTGGAGACAGGTGGGAAAGAGATGAGGGACCAGTGGGGAATGGAAGAGAAGAGCGCAAACTGGATAAGAGGGGTGCCACCCCACTGTATTGGGCATTTTGCTCCAGAGGGGTGGGGGAGATGGGATCCTCCTGTCCCCTCCCTCCCATATGGAGACGCCTCATGGATGTCCCCTGTCATCATCCTTCAAGTGTAATTTTTTTAAATTGCAAAAATCTTACAGAGCTATTAACCTCAAAAGAGCTTAACATATGGCAGACCGAGTCTCCCTCTTACCCTAATTATAAGGCTTGCAGTAATGGTGCTGTCTTTTAAGTTACAGCTGCTGTGCTTTTGGCTTTCACTAACATTACATCCTATTAAAGAGCTACATTAAATGCATGCAAATTGGTCGAGCCACCGAGCTCTCCAGACCAATGAGGAGGACGGATTGGAACCGCAGCGGCAATATCCGGGGGTCAGGCTCACCCTGCTGAGAGCACCATATGATCTATCAATCAAACTCCTCTCATTAATTAACTAATTCATTAAATATCTTTATATATGAAGGCCTGGCCAGGCGGAACATTGTGTTGACAGGGACGTCCCATCAGCACTTAGCCGAACACGCATCTCCCCTCTGATAGATCACCAGGTGCCTAAGCAGGTCAACTTTCCAGCTTCTGCTGGGGCAACAAGGAAGTAATCAGCTGTCCCTCCTTTCCTGCTGTCCATTGCCCCTCAAACATGAATACTTCTCCCAGGTTGGAGAAGGTTCTTCCACTTCTGGAGCAGGACATTTCTATCCTCTGTCTTCCTCATTGGGTCCCCCTTTATGGGGAAAATAGACAACTAGAAAGTTTGAACTCATGCCTTCCTTTGAAGGGATGAAGGAGAAGTAGTAATGGTATGGTGGAAGGTATACTGTCAAAGAACTGGAGACCTGGGCTCAAACCCCAGCGCCATCACTAACTGTGAGACTTTGAGCAAGACATGTCTCTTGACCCCTGTTTCCACCTCTGTGAAATGGATGGTGGGGATAAAATGATTTCTAATATCATTTTGTTCGGATACCTTGAGAAATCCTTCAACCATTGATCCTGAGGATTCAAGATAGATTACAATCTATCCAGAGCTTCTCTTTCCATAAATCCTTCATGGTGGATCTACCTAACTCATTATAGACCTTCCTTTAATTCATTGAATATATACTATAATACTTTGGCAATGGAATGTAGCTTATAGTCAATCTCATTTTCAGCAT